>NC_091119.1:12427891-12437891 GCF_040183065.1 Periplaneta americana | reverse complement strand
GCAAGAAAGGAGAGAACAGGCACCCTGGCAAAAACAAGCGTCCCCCGACAATTAAACCGCATTAAATTAATTAGAGCATATAACAAATACAGCGGTCAACCATTGTATGGGCCGGCAGAACATAAATGTCATAGCGACCACATCGGCATATGTAGCCGATCCCTCGTGACTGCTATTTTATGTGCCTAGTCGTGTTGTAGTTGGTATGTCTATTACCAGGTGTGTTGGTAGCACTGTAGCACGACTATTATCACGTTGTCGTCGTTGGTAATCAAGCGCTTTAGGAGTTTAATTATAATTCTTAATTCCATTCTCCTTTGTGAAATACACAGTGTTGCTGTTTGCAAATGAAGACCAGTGGACTTCGATCTCCTACAAAAGAGTGTAGCTCTACCTCAGCCGTGGCGAAAATGCGACTTACGAGCACATTGTGGGTCGCAGTGCATTTCCCTTGCTTCCTACCTACAACCCCCACCCTCTCACTCACTGGAGTCAAACTCCGTTCCATTTGTATTTGTCTCTGACCTACGAGTGGCGTATCGTCGCAATCTCTCTCTCGAAACCATGTACCTCTATAAAAACGAAAGTTTCAAGGAGGATGGGAGGACGCATCTTTCGCTGCCAATATGATGAGAATATTAAATTTATGATTTGTTCACAAGTATTACTAGGAAAACGGTTGTATTAATATAAAACGGCATTATAAGTTACTACATGTTACTGATGAAACATTAAAAGGTTGTGTTTTTATTATTATTATTATTATTATTATTATTATTATTATTATTATTATTATTATTATTATTATTAGACTTCGTGGAATTGCCACGAGAATCGTAAGGTTTACTACGCACGCGGTATAGACTGTATGAGAAGGGGACGTGCAAAGGATGGAGTATGCCTCTGATATAAACACTGAGCAGTATACTGTGGTTACAATAAAACCTGTATCCTGCATTCAAGAAATATAATGAATGGTCATTGAAGTAGGAAATGTTTAAACATGTAAATACACAATTATTTTGTAGTGAGATATATTAAGTCTTAAAATTGAATGTAATATACTCACATCATCCTTGAATATGTGCATTGCAGTGAAGAGTTACGTACATTTTGAGCGACTGCAAAGTGAACCTCCTCCGATGGTTACTCAAACAGTTTTTATATTGGGAAAATGTACGTTCAACATCACACGATGTAATAGGTGCATATTTGAAGAACGGGAAGTCACTACTTTTTAGTACACCAACTTCAGACGTCTTGTCGTGACCTGATAGTACATCATTTATAATACGAATTTGTGAATAGGCAGAATTTTTAGCAATAACGTTTCTCAACTTATATTTTACTTTTTCTGAAATTAGTGAATTGTTATTTTGGATAATGGTTTGTGATACTTTATACACTATATTAAGGGCTTCTGAGAGTTGTAGTTTAGACGATTCTAACAGGGTGATGCTTTGGACACGATTTTAAAATTAGAATCAATGAACAGAATATCTTCCAATAGCTGTTCAGAACGCAATGATTTTACTGCTGCAACAGCGGAACTGTCTGTGCTATCCAATGCATCAATTACCTCCATTATTTTGCCGTAATATTCTGCATAATAATTAACAGTATCCAACCACGTTTTCCAACGGGTCAAGATTGGCTGCGGGGGTAAGGGTATTCCAGGGGCAATTGTTTGGAACAGCAACACTCTCATTGTAGTATGTTTGATTGAATTCTTGTCTGCACTGAACAACCACAGTAATGCAAAAACAAGTGCTTACATAGGTATACATTAGCCGTAGCTGCTCTATCTATTTGGACCGGTCACAACTCTTAACATGAACTGCTTATACTACGAGACCGGGCAGTCGCTCATCTCCTCTATACTACCGTACATCGGCAACCTGATTGCATGCTGCGTGTGGCAATTCAACGAAGTCTAATTATTATTATCTCTGTACGTCGATCCTTTTTCAGCAGATGTACGAATAATGCGGTTAGATCTTCAATTTAAACTCACAGATTTACAATGTGATGTTAAGTGAAAGGTAGTTGTAAGGACTTGACAAATGTTGAACTTTTCAAACCTTTGCCAAAAAATAAATACTCGAAGCTTTGTTCTTTCGCTTGCTCTGTTGAAGCCATGTTCGCTACAACTTACGTTTGTGAAAAATTATGTTCAACAATGAAAAAAGTAAAAAAACCAAATTTAGATCACGACTGACAGACAAACACCTCCGTGATTAACTACGACTGGCAGTAAGTGACATAATTCCTGATTTTGAAACTCTGTCGCAGAGACATTCTGAAGACAGTTAATTTTAGGTTGTGATAATATGTCCTATGTTTTCTTGTTCATTTCTTTCTTCGTTACAGTACTAAACATTAGTTTGTAACCTTATATTGTCTAAAATTATATTTAAGTGTTTGATGTAAGGAAAATGAAAATCCGTTAATAAGTCAGACATTTGGTTCACTTCCCCTTCGGGTGTCCGCCTCCCTCCATAGGTGCTATGCACGTTGCAGCTTACACTGTATCTCGGCGCATGAAGGCATTTTCGGCACGGCTGCTCTACCTCCTTCTCTCCCAGAAACTAAACGTGTACCTGTGTTGTCCTAGGACAGGTCTGCAGAACTCGTAAGTAGGGGAAATATGACGTCAGCCTCACTCCACTTCTATTGGGGATGATCGACTTCCGCGTAGAGTTGTTTACATTCTCTGGCCGTCAAAGGTCCATCAGTGGCGGCATGTAATTTTCAAAAATACTTGTAATAAATTCAATGTTTTTATAATGCGTTATCTCGTTTCAAGGTATACAATTATGCTAGATTTCCTGTCGGTAGTTTCTTTGAGATTTCTTTGCACCTAATCTGCTTTAGATTTTCGAAAACTTTCCTCTTATCATCACTTACGGAAACATACATTTATAGCATTTAAGTGATGAACATTGAAAGTCACTATTAATTTCAATTCAAAATAAACACAACGAGTGACGTCCTTAATTTAACAGTATATAAGTAAATAAATCAGTATACAGTTCGTAATAATGAACTTAGCCGAAAATATGTGCATTCCATAATTCTTAATATGGACTTTGTTGAAATGTGGTTTAATATTGAAATGACGAGTAGAAATAAATTGGATGGGACACAGTAAACAAGCAATTCTTTCGTCTTCAACAACAAAATAATCATATTCCCATTTCCTTTGGAAGTAGTATTTCTTCACGGGTTTAGATTTTGCCATGTTCCAGTTCTCTTTAAACTGCAGTACGCGTATTGTGTATTTATTTATTTGGCTGGAGTGCGTTACAATGTTGAATGACAGCATTGACATTCGGTCATATAGGTATCACTCACTTAACAGGAATTAAAACTTTATTAATGCACGAAAAATCATAATAAATTCTTCAAATAAAGTATTATCTAAACCACTAAGCAACTAGAACTCAAAATCCAAAAAGTGCGTACTCTTACCCTACTTTTTCCTATACCAAAATTAAGAACTTTAGATATGTTACTGGTGACACTATAAGACAACATACCGGTATACATTAAATTTAAACTTGCCTCACTTCCATTTCAAGATAAGCTCATTAAAGCTATGTAGTTTTGACATAGTGCACAACACAGCTATAAGATATGAATGGCTTTTAAAGAACCCGCAGATTCATTGCCGCCCTCACATAAGCCCACCATCGGTCCCTATCGTGTACAAGATTACTTCAGTCTCTATCATATCCCACCTCCCTCAAATCAATTTTAATATTATCCTCCCAACTACATCTCGGCCTCCTCAAAGGTCTTTTTCCCTCCGGCCTCCCAACTAACACTCTATATGCATTTCTGTATTCGCTCATACATGCTACATGCCCTGCCCATCTCAAACGTCTGGATTTAATGTTCCTAATTATGTCAGGTGAAGAATACAATGCGTGCAGTTCTGCGTTGTGTAACTTCCTCCATTCTCCTGTAACTTCATCCCTCTTAGCCCCAAATATATTCCTAAGAACCTTATTCTCAAACACCCTTAATCTCTGTTCCTCTCTCAAAGTGAGAGTCCAAGTTTCACAACCATACAGAACAACCGGTAATATAACTGTTTTATAAATACTAACTTTCAGATTTTTTATTGGATGACAAAAGCTTCTCAACCGAATAATGACACGCATTTCCCATATTTATTCTGCGTTTAATTTCCTCCCGAGTGCCATTTATATTTGTTACTGTTGCTCCAAGATATTTGAATTTTTCCACCTCTTCGAAGGATAAATCTCCAATTTTTATATTTTCATTTCGTACAATATTCTCGTCACGAGACATAATCATATACTTTGTATTTTCGGGGTTCACTTCCAAATCTATCGCTTTACTTGCTTCAAGTAAAATTCCCGTGTTATCCCTAATCGTTTGTGGATTTTCTCCTAACATATTCACGTCATCCGTATAGACAAGCAGCTGATGTAACCCGTTCAATTGGTAGCTACTGTAATATAAATTGGAAATCATTTCAGTTATTTGTTTAAATTTAAATACTGGAATACGATGTATACAACTATAAAAGTCTTCTAAATATTTGTTTACAATAACATAAAATTATAAAATATCTATAAAAACTTATAAAAATAAATAAATAAAAATGTAAATCGAATAAAAGAAAATTTAATTCATTGTTGAAATTCAGATATTCGAACACCACCTATATACTGCAATGATCATATCGAAGAAAAGGGTCCACTAATAAATTATTTCTAACAAAAATAACCATAACACAGGAGTAAAAAAATTGGAAACCAAACGATGAAAGAGTAATGGAACGGAGAAAAATTCTCTCCGGCGCCGGGATTTAAACCCGGGTTTTCAGCTCTACGTGCTGACACTTTATCCACTAAGCCAATAATTTGGAATCAAACAAACTCACAAATGAAGAAAATTAAGCTACAGATTGGATTTAATATCCTGGAATTTTCATTACACAGACTACCAAGGGGGTAACAAGATAGCCCCATATGCACAAAGCAAATTACTTCTTAAAGTAGATGAATTATTTATGTTATTGTTATTTCAAAATGTTAGTAGAAATATAACAGACAAATACAAGGAATTTAAAAAATAAACATGGACAAAAATGGTAACAATACTAAAAAATCGTCAGAGGGATAATCCTATTAACCCCCTTTGTAGCAGGAGGGTTAACTTCGACATATATAGGCCCAATTGTATAAAACTCCCTGACTAAAGATCAACTTTGATCGAAGATCGAAAAGTGAACCGAGTTCAGACACTTCTTCTATTGTATAAAACTTTTCTGCGATCAAATTACCTTGGTTCAAATGCAATCTAAGTTCACGTGAAAAGGATTTGGCAACATCGCATAAACAGGTGAAATACGTGATGCGCGGACCATGTTATACAGATTTGTTCAGTGTTGCCAATCTAGCGACTTTAACTCTTTTTCAACAACAATTTCTTTTAACTTTTATATTGCTTAAATAGGGATTTAGTGACGTTTTTAGCACCCCATAGTGACAAAATGTAAGCTTTCTTTGTTGATAATGAGAAATCTAGCGACTTTACAACTACTTTTTGGCGACTTTCCATACACACTGTTGGAGACACTGGTTTTTTGTGCAATGTAAATAATGGCGGACAATAAGAAGAAGGTTGACTGTTCTCCAAGTTGTTATCATGTTATGGTGTTTGATACTGCTAAACATAATAAAGCTTTATAAAACGACAATTTTCGTTTAGTAATGCAGTTAATTGAACATTTATGAATGTACCTATCATATCCATGAATAATTAATGGTTGTTATAAACATAATATAATTATAGGTTATGTTATTTGATACTGCTGAACACGATAGAGCCTTATAAAATATAAGAATGTTTGTGTATTAAGGCAAGAAATTGAAAGAAGTAAGTATATATAAATGTACCTAACATACTTACTTACTTACAAATGGCTTTTAAGGAACCCGAAGGTTCATTCCCGCCCTCACATAAGCCCGCCAGCGGTCCCTATCCTGTGCAAGATTAATCCAGTCTCTATCATCATACCACACCTCCCTCAAATCCATTTTAATATTATCCTCCCATCTACGTCTCGGCCTCCCTAAAGGTCTTTTTCCCTCCGGTCTCCCAACTAACACTCTATATGCATTTCTGGATTCGCCCATACGTGCTACATGCCCTGCCCATTTCAAACGTCTGGATTTAATGTTCCTAATTATGTCAGGTGAAGAATACAATGCGTGCAGTTCTGTGTTGTGTAACTTTCTCCATTCTCCTGTAACTTCATCCCGCTTAGCCCCAAATATTTTCCTAAGCACCTTATTCTCAAACACCCTGAACCTATGTTCCTCTCTCAGAGTGAGAGTCCAAGTTTCACAACCATACGCAACCGGTAATATAACTGTTTTATAAATTCTAACTTTCAGATTTTTGGACAGCAGACTGGATGATAAGAGCTTCTCAACCGAATAATAACACGCATTTCCCATATTTATTCTGCGTTTAATTTCCTCCCGAGTGTCATTTATATTTGTTACTGTTGCTCCAAGATATTTGAATTTTTCCACCTCTTCGAAGGATAAATCTCCAATTTTTATATTTCCATTTCGTACAATATTCTGGTCACGAGACATAATCATATACTTCGTCTTTTCGGGATTTACTTCCAAACCGATCGCTCTACTTGCTTCAAGTAAAATTTCCGTGTTTTCTCTAATCGTTTGTGTATTTTCTCCTAACATATTCACGTCATCCGCATAGACAAGAAGCTGATGTAACCCGTTCAATTCCAAACCCTGCCTGTTATCCTGAACTTTCCTAATGGCATATTCTAAAGCGAAGTTAAAAAGTAAAGGTGATAGTGCATCTCCCTGCTTTAGCCCGCAGTGAATTGGAAAAGCATCAGATAGAAACTGACCTATACGGACTCTGCTGTATGTTTCACTGAGACACATTTTAATTAATCGAACTAGTTTCTTGGGAATACCAAATTCAATAAGAATATCATATAATACTTCCCTCTTAACCGAGTCATATGCCTTTTTGAAATCTATGAATAACTGATGTACTGTACCCTTATACTCCCATTTTTTCTCCATTATCTGTCGAATACAAAAAATCTGATCAATAGTCGATCTATTACGCCGAAAACCGCACTGATGATCCCCAATAATTTCATCTACGTACGGAGTTAATCTTCTCAAAAGGATATTGGACAAAATTTTGTACGACGTCAACAAAAGTGATATTCCTCGAAAGTTACCACAGTTGGTTTTGTCCCCCTTCTTAAAAATAGGTACAATTATGGACTCCTTCCATTGTTCTGGTACAATTTCCTTTTCCCAAATAGCAAGTACAAGTTTATAAATTTCGTGATATAATGCATTTCCAGCCTCTTGTATTAATTCTGCTTGAATTTGATCGATACCTGGAGACTTGTACTTTTTCAGATTTTCTATCGCAATTTCGACTTCTGAAAGCGTGGGTTCGGGTATAAATGGCTCAGCAGTTTGTATTTCAATTTCGTCCCGATCATTTCTATTTTGCCTATGTACATTTAGTAGTTGCGCAAAATAGTTTTACCATCTGTTTAGGATTGATGGAGAGTCTGCAAGCAAGTCACCATTCTCATCCTTGATCACGTTTACCCTTGACTGATGTACATATCTATTAATATTAATAATAATGGATATTTTATTTGCACAATCAGTCACTCGTATATTTCAAACAGAAAAGAAATAACTGAACTTGGATCATCTAACTTAATCGGAGAAATTTCTTCAGTCAAAGTTGACTTTAGATTGAGACAAATTAATCTCAGATTAGACTTTATTCAACACAAAATTCCAAGTTCAGCTGAAACAAGGATCAATTTAACCTCTGATCTAAGATTAAATGGTTTATACAATCGGGCCATAGCCTTTAGAAAAAACTGTTATCCGACTGGCTAGGTCTGGAACGCGCTTTCTTTCCTTTCCACTCCTCTCATTCTGAGCTGTACTAGGGCACGAATCTGTCCCTGAAGAGAAAGGAGCATTCCCACGCACAGGAATTGCTGCCACACCGCTCCCGATAACCTGGGAATGCTCTTTATGCCGCACCTGCAGTTGTTTCTCTCAAGTCAAGAGACAATTAACGCCAGTGCTGCTATCGCTCCGATGCTAAGGGCGTGAGTCTGCGAACTCAGCAGTTGTGACTTCGAACCCCTATGTAATGAGCTGACCTTTTATTGGGCAGACCTCCTTTTTGAACTCTAAGTTATAGCCAACGGTGGACTTTGGACCTAAAGTAAACTTCCCACAACATCGGATCGAATGTCCCATGCAATTCCTCACACGGTTATACAGGGACATCATTTTATTTTTACTTCAATTTTTATTGTACCTGCGTTTCTCAATGTACTTGACTCCCACCCCTTTCACTAATGCTCTTGCTAACGTCAGTCAGCCGCTGTTGCTAGCAGTGAAATAAACAGTACAGAGTACAGTGTGTTTCAGAAATATGTTGCATTTTCTATAGAAGAAAGTGCTTATATTATTGAAGTTTATTTTCACGCAAGTATCGTGTGTAGCATAACTGAATTTATCTGTGTGGACTGAGCACAAGTGACGATTAGAGTTACCGAAAGTACGTTACCCTATAATATGCTACGGTACTTAACAGCATTATTTAAACAAGAGTTTCGTTTTACTGTTTGTAGATATGAAGGACGATGATGGAAACTGGAATTACAATATAACCGAATGTGAACAACAGTTTTTTTCACAATTTCCTGATTATATAATTACGGAATATTTTCGTAGAAATGTCATTAATCTGGTAGATAAATTTTGAGCAACAGAGTGTACAGAAAGGAAGAAAAGTGTAAGATGGCCAACAAAGGTGGCAGAAGATGCTGTAGAAGATGCTAGAGAAAGGATGCAGCGAGGTCCTAATAAGTCGGTCAAGAAGTTAGCTCTAGAAATTGGGGTTTCTTACGGAAGTGCTCACAAAATTCTCAGGAATAAATTAGGTTAGTAATATGCTGAATAAAGTAGACATTACATAATGAATATAACCGCCTGAAGACTTGAGTTTGTGAAAAAAAAAATTGTTACTATTCTACTGTTTTTTGATAAAATACTGTAAAAGTAATGATCAAACTGAAAATCGTAATACTGTATTTCCTTGTAACATAAATGGATACACTACTTTTCTCTCCTCCTATAGCTAGTAAAATGACTTGTTTACATATTGCACTAGTAACACCAAACTCCTGTAATGGAAGGGGGGTAACAGTGTTTCCGAGTATGTATGTGTATTTATTCACACTGCAATGGGTATATACCCGGTGGCAGTGGTAACTAATTACACTCAATAATGACAATAATAAACTTATTAATTAAAATACAATTAATGATAATACTAATAATTAATAGTAATAATAATAATAATAATAACAACAACAACAACAACAGGGAAAATACTAAATTAAATGAAACGATCACTTAAAATAACATTTGAAATATTCTAGTTTGTATCTTAAAACTAAGATCGAACTAAAACTCACGAGTATATGTTCATATCTGCACAAGTACCTTTCAACATTACACTCATTTCGCTGTCAACTCACTCACTGCACTGGAACTACGACATATTTCATTGATTCTATCCTGATTTCACTAACACTTCAAAAACATTTCACTGTTCAAATTCTTTGCACTGCCACTATAAACTATAAAACTTCACTGACAGGAACACGTTTCACTTACACAGCACACTTCACTGACACGACATACTTCTTCACTGATACAACACACTTCACTGATACAACACTTCAATAACAACATATCATTTACACCCTTTAAGTACTGTGTATAATTACCGTCTATTAGTAAGGTCCTTAAGCCTATTTTTAAATACATTTTTGGTTGTTGGTAAAGCCTTTAGTAAGTCTGCAGGTAAAGCATTCCAGTCCCTGATAGTACGATTGAGAAAAGAAAACTTTCCAGTG
>NC_091119.1:12342891-12422891 GCF_040183065.1 Periplaneta americana | reverse complement strand
ATCTAGAGAAAATCAAAACTCGAGTGGGATTTAATTGACTATTACACGATTAGAAGTAACGAAGTACTCCAATACAATAAAATATTAATTGGCTTACGAAAATACAACTGTCTTCAAATGTATTATTGTACCATCTCAACATTACGCTAGATGGCAGTAGTTTTTTTATGATTATGTTTTCTTGTTATCAGTTGTCCCAACTATGGAATCTTCATTGAAATCTGTGGACGGTTACTAGTCAAGAAGGCTTTGTTGATTAAGTTTAATTTTTATTAAAACATTTGCATTCCACTTCAATTATCCGGATCCCAGTAATCAACGTCACTTGACAGATGATTTTCAATAAATCTTAGTATTAAACAATCTCTGATACGTGACTATCCATAATATCATATAGCAGAAGCTGTAACAAACATAACCTAAATAATATAAACAAGTGTTAGAAAAGTTTTAATTAGAGATAATGAAATAAACAAGAAACGTTTTAATTAACGATGATGAAATAAAAAATAAACATGAATAATTTTAGAAGAAACAGTTATTGACAGTACAATTTTCAAATTTGAATGTTTTAGTGGTTGGTGGTTCAGTTGATGTTATATTGGACGTGTGCGTAAAAGAAGTGAACTCTTTGATACACATGGTGTATCCCTCAACTTATTCAGGATTTCCGAATGGTGCTCTTCATATATGACCAGTGATCTTTATTAATTCTTGTTCTTGAATGCCAATGTAAGTCATATTTGACGTCCAGACCAGTGCAGTTTGAAATGTTGGCAAACAAAGAAAGAAATGCTAGGGTAGTGATAAAAATAAACAAATACTAGGGACGCGATAAAATTAAACAAATATTAGGGACGCAATAAAATTGTGCGATAAGCAGCCATGATTGGTTGAAAGACGTCCTTTCGTACCGTTTTATTGGTCAAAAGTAGTGTGACGTCGTAAAAGTGTAATAGTCAACAGTAATCTCACTAGACGTTTTGATTTATCTAGAGAAAATCAAAACTCGATTGGGATTTAATTGACTAATACATGATTAGAAGAAAGTATATAAAGATTAGAAGTAACGAAGTACTCCAATACAATAAAATATTAATTGACTTACGAAAATACAACTGTCTTCAAATGTATTATTGTACCATCTCAACATTACAAATATTACGCTAGATGCATGCTAGATGGTAGTAGTGTGGTATGATTAGCTGTCTTCGAACATAAAATATAGTACTTTAATGCTCGAAGTTAGCTGTTATCTTGCTATCAGTTTTGCCAACTGTGGAATCTTTATTGAACTCTGTAGACGCTTACTAGCAATGCCTTCTCGATATAGACCATGATGGCAGTGTTACTAGTCAAGAAGGCTTTGTTAATCCAGTTCCATTTTTATTAAAACAGTTGCATTCCACTTCAATAATCCGAATCCCAGTAATCAACGTCACTTGACAGATGATTTTCAATAAATCTTAATATTAAACAATCTCTGATACGTGACTATTCATAATATCATATAGCAGAAGCTATAACATAACCTAAGTAATATATACGAGTGTTAGAAAAGTTTTAATTAAAGACGATGACATAAAAATAAACGTGAATAATTTTAAAAGGAATAATTATTGAATGTACAATTTTCAAATTTGAATGTTTTAGTGGTTGGTGGTTCAATTGATGTTATATTGGACGTGTGCGTAAGAGAAGTGGAACTCGTTGATTTAGGCCTACATGGTGTATTCAACTTATTCAGGATTTCCGAATGGTGCTCTTCATTTATTTGTAAATAGGATTTCAGGGAATATGCATAGGTATGACCAGTGATCTTTATTAATTCTTGTTCTTGAATGCCAATGCGAGTCATATTTGAAAGTGGTGTGTATCGACTGGAGTGGTTTGTAATTTTGTTGTTGTTGTTTTTTTTTTTTTTTTTTGACGTCCAGACCAGTGCAGTTTGAAATGTTGGCGAACAAAGAAACAAATGCTAGGGTAGTGATAAAAATAAACAAATGCTAGGGACGCGATAAAATTAAACAAACGCTAGGGACGCGATAAAATTGTGCGATGAGCAGCCATGATTGGTTGAAAGACGTCCTTTCGTACCGTTTTATTGGTCAAAAGTAGTGTGACGTCGTAAAAGTGTAATAGTCAGTATAATCAGATTCTCACAGGTCAATCGAGTGTCAATGAGCTGGTTGATTGGTTGTATGGCGCTCGCTTGGAATTATCTATGAAATAACCTGATATCAAAACGTAGAACTCAGAAAATAATAATTTTGGAATCTGTGAAACGCATCTGATGTGAAAGTACGACAACTATTACAACTTGTTAAATGCTCGACTAAATACTGTGAAATTCGATCACACATTTGCTAATGCAGGGGGTAAGCCGCTGGCTTTGCCGTTAACAATATCGGTACCAATTACTGCTGCATCATATAATAATTATCCAACACCAAATCGCATAGATTGCGCGACTGTCAATTTTTTTCCTTGCACATGCACCTTGTATTGGAATTATGTGAAAACAATTACAAATTCCATTATACAGGATATTGGTTCAGATATTTATCTGACGATTATAAATCTGTTATGACTTCAATTGGTCATAATATATGTGCCGTCTGAATGGGAGCAGATCAATTGCCGCATGGAGCGGGAGGCAGGGGGGAGGACAATTAAGCTGGAATGTTCTGCCCGCTGGTATCGACTGCAAACCGCATGACAGCGGGCCTCTCCATACGGCGGAGGATGCTGTCCCGCACAACACTGCTCCTCTGATGCATGTTCAGGGACTTTTTGACTTTATGGATGAGCGTAAGGGGTCGTGAATAGGGATCCACGTACCCATACTGACGCTGCATGTACGCTAGACTTCCACTAACAGCACGACTATCTCCTCGTGAGGTCAGCAAGTGACGACATAATGCGTAAAAACAACTGGACTAACTAGATAAACTGTATATATGTAATTATCTATAGTAATTTCACTAGAGGTCTGAAATTTGCCGATAAATCCCTAAAATTCGCTTACAAAATATTAATAATTGTATATTTGTGAATACTTAACCTATTCAGACATTGTGAAGTTCAAATAGATGAATAAAGATTACTGCAATAAAGAAATTGAATGTTATTCAGTAATGCCAATTCAGAAAAGCGAAATACAGGTTTAAAAGTGTTAATTACATGTAGGCTACTGCGCTTTATTTATTTATTTACTTATTTAGTTTCTTTTTTTTTTTTACTTATTTATTCATTTTTTTATTTATTTACTTCTTTATTTGTTTATTTATTTATTTACTTACTCACTTATTTATTTATTTTTATTTATTTATTCATTTTATTTATTTATTCCTTTTTTATTTTCATTTATTTATTTTTATTTTTTATTTATTTATTTTTATTTATTTATTTATTTAGTCACCTATTTATTTATTGATTTATTTATTCATTCATTCACTTATTTATTCATTCATTAATTCATTAATTCATTCATTCATTTTATTAATTATTTATTTATTATTTATTTTTATTTATTTATTTATTCATTTATTTATTTATTCAATTATTTACTTTTTATTTATTTATTCATTGATTCATTCATGTATTTATTTATTTATTCATTTATTTATTTATTCATTCATTCATTTACTCATTTATTCATTTATTTACTTACTCACTCACTTACTTATTTATTCATTCATTCATTCATTCTTTCATTTATTTATTTATTTATTTATTCATTCATCCATTCATTATTTTTTCATGCATTCATTTATTTACTCATTTATTCATTTATTTACTTACTCATTTACTTATTTATTTATTCATTCATTCATTCATTCTTTCATTTATTTATTTATTTATTTATTCATTCATCCATTCATTTATTTATTCAGGCATTCATTTAATTACTCATTTATTAATTTATTTACTTATTCATTTACTTACTTATTTATTTATTCATTCATTCATTCATTTATTTATTTATTTTTATTTATTTATTTATTATTTATTTTTATTTAATTATTTATTTATTCATTTATTTATTTCGTCATTTATTTATTTATTTATTCATTGATTCATTCATGCATTTATTTATTTATTTATTTATTCATTCATTCATGCATTAATTTACTCATTTATTCATTTATTTACTTATTCACTCACTTACTTATTTATTCATTCATTCATTCTTTCGTTTATTTATTTATTCATTCATTTATTTGAAATAAAAACACAACGGCGATTCAGTTCGAAACAAGCCAACCATTCTATTCGTACTTTTTTTTTAAGTAGAATAAACCTACTAATGAGATTTGAGAATTTGTATCAACAGAAAAATGTTTGTTTAAGAAAATTAATTACCTATTAGATACAATATATAGATAATTATTTCTATTTTTCACTGCGAATTTCTTTTAATATCAAAATTCTGAAATAGGCTATTAACCAGATAATGTAGTTACAGGCAATTAGAATTTCCGCCTAGCGGTAAGTTTTTGAAATTGATCGTATTAGTAGACTACATAATTATATTCTAAATGAGAGTTCAGGAAAATAAATTTTTTATCATTCTTAACTTATAGCTGAAAGAATTTAATTTTAAGATAGACTACTCGTAAAATTTATAATGACATAATTCATATTTGATACTCGGAGTAATCAATCCGAAACATTTTAAACAACATTTTATAGTTCTTTTCAGGGTGTTGGGCGATTTCTTTTTAAATTTAGTGTAAACACACGCGTTTTCCATTCAGAATAATAGACATTGCATCAATGACTTCCAGTTGCTATGTGTAGGACGAAATAAAGAGAGCATTTGATACAACAGGCACAACATTTTTGACACTGATGTGCAGAATCTTTTGGCTTGACCAGAGTCAACGCTATCTGCATTGTTGAACCACCATTCACTGGATGCCCCCACAGTGACGGCCAGAAGAACACTGCTGAATATAATAGAAATGTTTGGTCAACAGAGGACAGAACTTGTGTCAACAAATCAACAGATTGTGAAACAGTTGACTGACAGTCGGTGTTGACAAACGACTGGCGTGAATCGTTTGGAGTGTCACAACGTTGTTCACAGATAACGTGGGCAGCAGTTGAAATGTCTGCAAACACCCGCAAAATGTAATTAACATAGAGGCCGCAACGATACTACGTTCAAAGAGAACTGGGAACAAATTTGTTTCTATCGACGCAGGAAAACGGTCCCGTACAAAACCTGCTAAATGCATAATTTCAGATGTTAAGAAAAATATTTTAATACTAGCCGTAACCGTGCGCTCCGCTGCACCCGTTAGAAATAAATATAAAGTAATTACATAATTAAAATAGGACGTTTGATCCAGGGAACATTCGTGTTTGATAGAAGGATAAATCGTTTAATATGTTACTTCATTTAAATTGTATTTACATAATTAAAATGCGATCATTTTGGTCCAGAGACAACTGATTTGGTGCAATGACAATTCTTTTAACATGTTTCTTAATTGTTATTACATGCAACCATAGTTTAATGAAGATTGACATATCATTTAGATTTAATGTGTATACTTTATTTTATTTGCTATATGTTTCCATTGAATTATGGTAATAACTTAATTTTACCCTTGTTTTCTACGTATTCAGTAACTGGCGCTTGGCCCACTATGGTTCTGAACCCTTCAAATAACTTAAATAACTTAAATTATATTATATTATATTATATTATATTATATTATATTATATTATATTATATTATATTATATTATATTATATTATATTATATTATATTATATTATATAAAAAGTTTGTTGATAACGGATGTAACTTACATAAACAGTATTTTAAAAAATACAGGGAACGAATATACAGAATAGCCTATCAAGTTTTCTGTGCATAAGAAGCTATTTTAATCTTACCTGTCCTTGATTCAGTCAGAAGTTACTGTGATAACATTATAGCATTATGTCCATCTAGAGAAACTACACTTTCAAATGGTGAAATAATAATTAATTATACAAATCGGTTAATTTAGCTTCCGATATTACTTCATACAAACACAGAAACATTCTCTGTAGGCTATCTTTCATAGCTTTCGATTGTCGTTGTCCAAGTTGCAAGAGAAAAACATGCAACTCAGTGCTTTAGGGCATTACAAGAAGCCTGTGGGAGAGAAGTCCTACCACACTGAACTATTGCAAGTTGGGTGGAAGTGAGGCATTCGCTTTCAATCAAGAGTTTACATCCGAAGAGCTTTAGACTGATCAGTGAGAGAGATATTCAGAAATACTGATACGGATGGAGTCCGCCGTTTCCAAGAATTTGGCAACGTACTGTTGACATGGCAGGAGACTATATTTGAAGTATGTAATGTCAAAAGTAACATAAATAAATTTAGTGTGAAATAGTAACTATGTTGCCATTACTTTTAGAATGCCCCAGTAGGCCTGTAATACTCCGGTATGAGAATTTTAAATTTTAATTTAGAAAAACACAGATATTTTTGTGTCATTCTCAAGTTATTTTATCCAAACTGTACTGTCTCCGAACACAAGCTTTACTCTTTCGGGGTATTTTCATGTAACGTTTTATGTTATATCTATATCTGTGTCTTTTATTTAGGTAGTATCTATTTGTCTGTTTTTTTTTTTTTTCATTTTCCAATTTTAATTTGTATTTACACTTGTATCTTGCATTTGTATCTGTTTTATCTCTTTTTTCATGTTATCTGCAATTCTATTTTTAAACAAATATGTAGGCCTATGTATTTATTAACATTATAATATTGGGTATACACCCGGTGGCAGTGATCTGTAATGTCTATTGTAATTGGGGCTTTGCCCTGTTATAGATATACATAGATAGATAGATAGATAGATAGATAGATAGATAGATAGATAGATAGGTAGGTAGGTAGGTAGGTAGGTAGGCAGGCAGGCAGGCAGGCAGGCAGGCAGGCAGGCAGGCAGGCAGGCAGGCAGGCAGGCAGGCAGGCAGACAGACAGACAGACAGACAGACAGACAGACAGACAGACAGACAGACAGACAGACAGATAGGTAGATAGATAGACAGAGATAGATAGATAGATAGATAGATAGATAGATAGATAGATAGATAGATAGGTAGGTAGGTAGGTAGGTAGGTAGGTAGGTAGGTAGGTAGGTAGGTAGGTAGGTAGGTAGGTAGGTAGGTAGGTAGGTAGGTAGGTAGGTAGGTAGGTAGGTAGGTAGGTAGGTAGGTAGGTAGGTAGGTAGGTAGGTAGGTAGGTAGGTAGGTAGGTAGGTAGGTAGGTAGGTAGGTAGGTAGGTAGGTAGGTAGGTAGGTAGGTAGGTAGGTAGGTAGGTAGGTAGGTAGGTAGGTAGGTAGGTAGGTAGGTAGGTAGGTAGGTAGGTAGGTAGGTAGGTAGGTAGGTAGGTAGGTAGGTAGGTAGGTAGGTAGGTAGGTAGGTAGGTAGGTAGGTAGGTAGGTAGGTAGGTAGGTAGATAGATAGATAGATAGATAGATAGATAGATAGATAGATAGATAGATAGATAGATAGATAGATAGATAGATAGATAGATAGATAGATAGATAGATAGATAGATAGATAGATAGATAGATAGATAGATAGATAGATAGATAGATAGATAGATAGATAGATAGATAGATAGATAGATAGATAGATAGATAGATAGATAGATAGATAGATAGATAGATAGATAGATAGATAGATAGATAGATAGATAGATAGATAGATAGATAGATAGATAGATAGATAGATAGATAGATAGATAGATAGATAGATAGATAGATAGATAGATAGATAGATAGATAGATAGATAGATAGATAGATAGATAGATAGATAGATAGATAGATAGATAGATAGATAGATAGATAGATAGATAGATAGATAGATAGATAGATAGATAGATAGATAGATAGATAGATAGATAGATAGATAGATAGATAGATAGATAGATAGATAGATAGATAGATAGATAGATAGATAGATAGATAGATAGATAGATAGATAGATAGATAGATAGATAGATAGATAGATAGATAGATAGATAGATAGATAGATAGATAGATAGATAGATAGATAGATAGATAGATAGATAGATAGATAGATAGATAGATAGATAGATAGATAGATAGATAGATAGATAGATAGATAGATAGATAGATAGATAGATAGATAGATAGATAGATAGATAGATAGATAGATCGGTGGGTGGATGGGTGGATGGATGGATGTTTGATATGTTATTATTAAATAAATAAATAGATTTAATTAAATAACTTTTTGGGAAACCGTCATAGCCTACCTGTTTATATAGCAGCTTTATTGTCAGAATTACAGGTTCTGCATAACAGTTTCTGTCTATATTTATAGAGCTGTAGCATTCATCTTGCCGTTCACGTTGAGTACTGGTTTACCGCATCGCTACTGCCCGTGTAAGGTCGCGGGAATATTGATGTATATTGAATACAACAGCCAGGCGTTTACTGTATCTTTGTGCGGACCTCGCAGAGAACGGCTGAAGCAATTGTAGCGACCTCGCCATACATCATACCCATACTCGTTTGTGTGTGCATTCATATTTTAAACAGCCTTACACTCGCTCTCTGTACAGCGTAAATTGGAGAAGGAAAATCGGAAAATATGCATGAAAAATAGATTCGACCGCAGTTTCTACCCACTTCGACACTTCGAGTTCAGTCTGGCTCACTGATGTGAATGTAGAGTACGTTCGACGTTTAGTCTGGGAATTTAAATTTTTGTTCATCAAAGGAACAAAATAGAAAGTTGGAAGTACATGCTATGACCTACTATAGGACTTATGAAAAACATAGACTTATTTACTTACTTACAAATGGCTTTCAAGGAACCCGCAGGTTCATTGCCGCCTTCACATAAGCCTCCATCGGTCCCTATCCTGAGCAAGATTCATCCAGTTTCTATCATCATATCCTACCTCCCTCAAATCCATTTTAATATTATCCTCCCATCTACGCCTCTGCCTCCCCAAAGGTCTTTTTCCCTCCGGCCTCCCAACTAACACTCTATATGCATTTCTGGATTCGGCTTTACGTCTAGATGCCCTGCCCATCTCAAACATCTGGATTTAATGTTCCTAATTATGTCAGGTGCAGTTATGCGTTGTGTAACTTTCTCCATTCTCCTGTACCTTCATTCGTCTTAGTCCCAAATATATTCCTAAGAATCTTATTTTCAAACACTCTTAATATCTGTTCCTCTCTCAAAGTGAAAGTCCAAGTTTCACAACCATAAATAACAACCGATAATATAATTGTTCTATAAATACTAACTTTTAGACTTTTTGACAGCAGACTGGATGATAAAAGCTTCTCAACCGAATATTAACATGCATTTCCCATATTTATTCAGCGTTTAATTTCCTCCTGAGTGCCATTTATATTTGTTACTGTTGCTCCAAGATATTTACATTTTTCCACCTCTTCGAAGGATAAATCTCCAATTTTTATATTTCCATTTCGTACAATATTCTGATCACGAGACATAATCATATACTTTGTCTTTTCGAGATTTACTTCCAAACCTATCTCATTACTTGTTTCAAGTAAAATTTCTGTGTTTTCTCTAATCGTTTGGTGATTTTCTCCTAACATATTCACGACATCCGCATAAACAAGAAGCTGATGTAACCCGTTCAATTCCAAACTCTCTCTGTTACCCTGAACTTTCCTAATGGCATATTCTAGAGCGAAGTTAAAAAGTAAAGGTGATAGTGCATCTCCCTGCTTTAGCCCGCAGTGAATTGGAAAAGCATCACATGGAAACTGGCCTATACGGACTCTGCTGTACGTTTCACTGAGACACATTTTAATGAATCGAACTGGTTTCTTGGAAATACCAAAGTCAATAATAATAATAATAATAATAATAATAATAATAATAATAATAAGCAAAACGGTAGCTCAGCAGCGATTATGATTGAGAAATGGAATTTAATGATAAATAGTAGTGCAAGAAATGAGAATGAAGGTAGTTAAAATGGAAAACAAAGCATAGATGAAGAAATGATTAGTAAGTTAGGCTATGTACATGATTATAACGAGAAAGTCAGAGATGATGAAATCGCCGAAAATAATAGTGGGAAAAATAAGTTTTTCGTTGTAATTATATTTCATGCATTTTGTACTGTAATTTACTTTATTATGTCGTTAATGTTAATCTATTATTTATTTCATTTTCTTAACAAGATAATATGAAATTATTTTCAGTTCACCAAATTGAACAGTTAATCTATCGATCGTTGGGGAAATACTTAAAAATATTTTTTGTAATTCTCAAAAAAATGTGTAATTAATAAACCTTAAAATTATTAATCTCGTAAAAATTTACATACATCGCTATTTGTATATTGTAAGAATTTCTAACACTATTTATTTGTATAAGAATCAGCATTTAAAATGAATATTGTCAGTTTTGAAGAACAGTGCTATGAAGATGACATAATAATTTCAGTTTACTGTATAATTTTTAATGCAATTTTCAATCATTGAGTCTATATTACCACTGCTATATCTGTTTGTCTTTCGTTTGAAATGAACATTATGAAGATAAATGAAGATGATGAGAAAGAAAGAACATGGATATTGAAGAAGGAAAGAAAGATGACTGAAATGAAGAAGAAGAAAATGGTGAAAATATATTAAGAGTACGTAATAATAAGAATACAGAAACGGAGAAGACGAAGTCAATAAAATAAGATAACTAAGGAGAAGAAACAAATAGATAAGGTGATGCAGAAAAGATTAAAATAAGTAAACAGCCCTACCTAAAATAACGTTAAAATGACTGTACTTCGATATTACGCAACAGTTCGATATCAAAGAAAGTAAGAAATACGGAAAGAAAACATTGAAATGCTGGAGGAGTTGCTGGGAGCAGAAGAAAATTGCTTTCGAGAGGCTGTTGCATTCAAAAGTAGGATACAACTCGGTTCCATATCTCCCACAGTAGTAATGGAAGTAGAAGTCAAGAAAGTTCGGATTGGTGGCGAGAAACTTCTAATTATCATTTTCCCATCCATTAGTCAACTTTGACTCTCATGATAAATTCTCATCTTGGCTCGTTCAAGTCAGAAACTAACCGAAATGTCTAAATTTAATATCGATAGCCACGATCTTCTTCTTTTTTCATAATTATATGATTATTTAGTTGAACTTACTTATATTTTATATTTTAATCTATAACTAGCTGTACCCGTGCGCTCCGCTGCACCCGTTAGAAATAAATATAAAGTAAATTACGTAATTAAAATAGGACATTTGAACCAGGGAACATTTGTGTTTGATAGAAGGATAAATCGTTTAATATGTTACTTAATTTAAATTGCATTTAAATGATTAAAATTCGATCATTTTGGTCCAGAGACCACTGATTTGGTGCAATGACAATTCCTTTAACATGTTTCTTAATTATTACATGCAACCATAGTTTAATGAAGATTGACATTATCATTTAGATTTATTGTGTATAGTTTATATTACTTGCTATAGGTTTCCATTGGATTATGGTAATAACTTCATTTTAACCCTTGTTTCCTACGTCTTCAGTAAATGGCGCTTGGTCCACTATGGTTCTGAACCCTTCAAGTAATTTAAATAGTGATACAGCATATATAGTGATATGTAATTATATTTCTTTCTTTCGAAAATGTAACAATTCACGATCTCCTATGTACCATTGCCATGAAATGAATAAATGTGTTTTTCCTTCCTATTCAAAAGTTTTATATTTTGCACATAGGAGTTATTGCAGGAACAACAACGCTGTAATCTGAGGCGGCGGTGAAAATGTATTATATTGTTATTCTAAAAGTCTTGTATCCTATCCTTAAATATTAATCCTATCAAAATTTTGCATACGATAAAACTTATCGGAAATCATTTTTAAAGAAACTTTCATTATGTAACATTTTTCAGAAAAAGCAATAATAAGGGAGATATTTCGATTTATTTACTTCAAGTCCCCTTATAACCCCCACTTTAAATAAAATATTTTGAATGCCATATAGCCTAAATTCTAAGTTACAACGAACTTAATTTATATTCCAATTTTCATATAAATCGATTCAGCCATTATCGCGTGAAAAGGTGACAGACAGACAGACATACAAACAAAAATTTCAAAAAAGCGATTTTCGGTTTCAGGGTGGTAAATTATAATATGGTAGGACCAATTATTTTTTGAAAATCTAAAATTACCAGAAAAATTTCGGCTACAGATTTATTATTAGTACTAGCCATACCCGTGCGCTCCCCTGCACCTGTTAGAAATAAATATAAAGTAATTACATAATTAAAATAGGACGTTTGATGCAGGGAACATTCGTGTTTGATAGAAGGATAAGTCGTTTAATATGTTACTTAATTTAAATTGTATTTAAATAATTAAAATGCGATCATTTTGGTCCACAGAGCAATCATTTGGTGCAATGACAATTCCTGTAACATGTTTCTTAATTGTTATTACATGCAACCATAGTTTAATGAAGATTGACATATCATTTAGTTTTAATGTGTATATTTTACATTACTTGCTATATGTTTCAGAAGTTACTGTAATAACATTGTAGAATTATGTCCATTTAGAGAAACTACAATTTCCAATGTTGAAATAATAATTACACAATTAATTAGCTTCCGATATTACTTCATACAGACACAGAGACATTCTCTGTAGGCAATGTTTAATAGCTTTCGATCGTTGTTGTCCAAGGCGCCTTATAGACGAAGTCATTTGTTTTTATTTCAGTACAGCGCCTTAGATGGCGTCGTTATTGTAATTTTAAAACTAATTTATCTCATTAAATATCAACCCTATCAAAATTTTGTACAGAATAAAACTTATCGGAAATTATTTTTAAAGAAACTTTAGTTATGTAATATTTTTCATGAAAATCAATAATAAGAGAGATTTCGATTTATTTAATTCAAGCCCTCTTATAACCCCCCCCCTTTAAATAAAGTATTTTAAATGCCATATAGCCTAAAATCTAAGTTACAACGAACTTAATTTATATTGCAATTTTCATATAAATCGGTTCAGCCATTATCGCGTCAAAAGGTAACAAACATCCAGACAGACAGACAGATAGACAGACAGACATACAAACAAAAATTTCAAAAAAGCGATTTTCGGTTTCAGGATGTTTAATTATACATGTTAACACCAATTATTTTTGGAAAATCGAAAATTACCAGAAAATTTTGGCTACAGATTTATTATTAGTATAGATATAGATTTATATTTGAATGCTCTATGTTCGGAGAATGTTATCCAATAACTACAGCACGTGATAGAAGGTCTCAATACATGAGGATAGGAACCTTCCTCCAAGTCGAAATTTAATCTAAATATCAAATGGAGCTCAACTCTACAGGTTAATGTGATGTTCGGTCTAACGGAAACGTGCGTTTTAAAACACACATACTCGTACGACAACCAACTCCTGTGTTTTGAATAGTATGACCATTCCTACACTACACTGCTTGCTTTATTCTGGCGGACAAAGCCGATCACGTAGCAGCCATGTCTCTCCAAGCAATGCCATTTCTATCTCCTTAGTCTATAAACTTCAAGTTCTGAACATTATCAATACGCTATCCAGTACGATATTGAATACACGTAGCTTAGAGTTGACCAAGAATTGTTTTACATGACATTGGAGGCCTTGGATTATACTAAGATTACGAAGGCTGCGAGGAAAGTAATATCAACGCCGTGGTTTAGAGGCAGAGCACTACAACGCTGTCTGGTGGAGCAATATGGTACTAACAACCTATTCGAAACACCAAATCATTTGTGTTTTAGTGCCTAAAGAAAGAAGAAGTACGAATCACCTGATGCGCGTTTACGATACAGGAACACGGCTGTTTATTCTGAATTTATGTGGTGCGTATATCTATCTCTCTTACTAACTTAATTATGTATTTGTTTGTTTATTTCTTTACTTACATTGTTTATTCACAAACTGCCAGTGGTCGTTCGTTTTATAATTTATGAGTGATTGCATTTAATTTAAGTATATAAGTTTGTGCGAGATCGTGCGTATTTGCTTGTTTTCCGCACAGAACCAATACGCGGTAAGTGTGAAATACCACATTCAGTATTCCCAACTTAACACACATAACGATTTCCCTCTTCTTACCGCTTAAGCGCAACATTCATTTTACTGCTTTAGGCTTTTAACATATTATTTTTAGAGACGTTTAACATAGTAATAATTATAAATTGGAAACTTACCACTGCAATTTCACCTAAATTGCAATGTTAATTATTGTTTTTAAATATTTGCAAAAATTAAGTAATGTCTACTACTCCACGAAACTTATTATATTCCTGATACAAGTAACATTAAGGAAGCCGTGAAAAAATCAACAAGATTCCAGATGCGGATGTTATTACTGCAATATGTTATATAAATAATATTGTTAAAATATTAAAATGAAAAATAAATCATTACATAACCTTACCGTTTGTTTTAAGTTCGCATTTACAGACTGGGGGAAAAAAAAGACAGACGTGTATCACGGCCTGCTGGAGTATAGTAAACACAGAAAACATTTTATAGCAACAATGTTGAAGAAAGATATTTTGGTTTTCCGAAGTTGCCGTCATTAAACAGAAACCAACATGGAGATTTCATTGCAACTAATTAGAAATTCGTCTTTCAGGTATGTAATAAACGATCTTCGCACAAAATAATGTACGATACACGAGCGGTATGTTTGTTTTCATGTTCTCGGAAATTAAAAAAGCTCAACTACGTTTCGCTTTTTCAATCTTTTCCTCGACCATGAAAACGTGAACATACCGCTCTTGTAATGTATATTACTATTTACATGTTGAAAACTGCATCCAAACCAGCAACATAGATTTAAACCACGCAGAAAGAAATAAGTAACGAAATGTGAGGGGGGGGGGGAGTTCTTTTTACAATGAAATGCGAATAAAACGTAACTATGTCGCATACATTCTTTGACATAGAAATTAATCGCTGTTCAGAAACTAATTTCCATTTCGGAATAGATCGAGTATCATGGTATGCGCTATGTTTACACGGGTGCATTTTACATAGAGAGATTCGAATCCCTGTCTTTGTAACGAGAAGAAAGAGCTCTGTCGCTAAGCCATAAAGGTTCGTTGATTTGTCATACAAACTATTGTAACATCAAATAATACTGCACACATATTAAAGACCTTCCTTGAAAATACTTAGTCGTTTAGTCTTATTTAAAGCAAGTCCATTCTACGTTCTTTGGCATAAGCGAACTTATTAGTAACTTTCTGGTTGAAATTAGAAATATTCATGATAAAGTATTTTTCCCCTGAAAAGACTGCTAATGCAGAAATTCTCTCTTGCCCCATTATATTTTTAATTCTCTGCCCTGTGTTTAGAGCTAGAGAAGGTCGTCCTGACTTTTAATTTCCATCTTAATATGTTACTACTGTATAAATTTCGAGATTTGGAAAATATTGCGGCAATGAAGACCAATAGGAAGACGACTTCATTCGCGCTCTTGAAGTATGACTTCGAGATACACTTCTGACTGTCGGAGTACAATTGGTACGAGTGTTGAAGACAGAAGGGTCCTGCTTTGAAGAGGGTCGGAATGTAAACTTCAAAAGTAATCGATATTTTCGACTCGGTACTAGTTTGGTCCGATGGCGCTAGGGTACTGTTTCAATACATTCGTGTCGTCATACTAATTCTTTCTTTCTTGTTCTTCTTTAGTTCTTTCTTCGTTTATTTTTTCTTTCTTCCATCCTTTTTCTTATTTAGTTTGGTCCCATAAATTCGCGTCGTCATACTAATTCTTTTTCTTTCATTTTGTTCTTCCTTGCGTTGTCTTTGTTTCCTATTTCCTTAATTTTTTCTTTCTGTCTTTTTTCTATTTATTTCTTCCTTCTTTTCTTTCTTTCTTTTTCTTTCTTCATCTCCCTGTCTCTTTTATCTTCATTCTCATCTTTCTTCGTTCCTTTTTTCTTTTCTTTTTTCTTTCTTTGTTCCTTTTTTCTTTCTTTCTTTTTTCTTTTCCTCTTTTCTGTCTTTGTTTCTTTTTTTTCTCTCTTAATTTTTCCTTTTTCTTTCTTTTTTCTTTTTTTTCTTTCCTAATTTTTCCTTCTTCTTTATTTTTCTCTTTTTTTCTTTGTCCGTTTTTTCTTTCTTTATTTTTTATTTTTTCTTTCTTTAGTCATTCTCTTTGTTTCTATCTTTCTTTTTTCTCTTTTCTGTGTTTGTTCCTTCTTTTCTTTATTTTCTTTTTTCTTTCTTTCCTCTTTCTTCGTCCCTTTTTTCTTTATTTCTCTTTTATCCTTGTTCCTTTTTCTCTTTATTTTTCTTTTTCCTTTCTTTTTCTGTTTCTTCCTTTGTCCCTCTTTTCTTTCTTTCTTTTTCTTTTTTCCTTTTTCCTATTTTCTGTCGTTTTCTTTTTTATTTCTTAATTTTTTCCTTTTTATTTCTTTTGTCCCTTTTTCCTTTCTTTATTTTTCTTTTTCCTTTCTTTAGTCATTCTCTTTGTTTCTATCTCTCTTTTTCCTCTTTTCTGTCTTTGTTCCTTTTTTCTTTCTTAATTTTTTCCTTTTTCTTTCTTTTTCTCTTTTCTTTCTTTGTCCCTTTTTTCCTTTATTTTTTTTCTTTCTTTAGTCATTCTCTTTGTTTCTATCTTTCTTTTTTCTCTTTTCTGTCCTTGTTCCTTTTTCCTTTCTTAATTTTTCCTTTTTCTTTCTTTTCTCTTTTCTTCCTTTGTCCCTTTTTACTTTCATTATTTTTTCTTTCTTTTCTCTTTTCTTCCTTTGTCCCTTTTTAGTTTCATTATTTTTTCTTTCTTTTCTCTTTTCTTTCTGTGTTCCTTATTTTTTCTTTCTTTTTTCTTTTCTTTCTTAGTGTCTTTTTTCTTTCTTTAATTTCTTTAATCTTCCACCTTTTTTCTCCTTTCTTCTTTGTTTCTTTTTTCCTTTTTTGCTTGTCTTTTACCTTTTTTCTTTCTTTTTTTCTTTATTCTTTCTCTTTGGTCGTATTTCTCTTTTATCTTTGTTTCTTCTCTTCTGTCTTTTCTTCCCTTCTTTTTTCTTTGTTTTCCTCTTCTTTCTTCCTTTTCTCTTTTTGTTTATTTCTTTCTTTCTCATAAGACAACACAAAACCGTTCAGTCTCGTGTAGACGGAAGATAAACTTCTTCCATTGTCTACGTGGCGAATCGAAACCACGGACCGCTTGGATAGGCTGAACGTACGCTATCTCAGAGCCACCTTGCTAGACCGCTACTGACGTACTATACCATGGCTAATTTCTAACAGATGAGCTTTGTAATTTAGTTTAATTTTATATATAGATGTAAGAGGTAATGATTTAAATGAAACAAAAAGATTGATTTCATACATAGTTCTATTCTTTAGAATTTCAGGGCATAAAGTATTTTAAAATATAATATTGACAACAACAATATAATTAGACTACTGTCTCAATTAAATACTACCCAGAAAGAACGACTCATTTGCGAATAGCAGTGATTTCACCTATTTCAGAATATACGTAGTTCAATCCCAATAGGATTACCTATTGAACTCCCATTTGACTGTGACTTATCAGCGGTTTTTATATTAGATGCGTTTTCTTTCTGAACGTTGCAGTTTCTTTATTGAACCTGAAAAGTTATTCAACTGTCTTCTAATCACACACACACACACACACATACACATACACACACACAAATGAAAATCGTTGAGCGCTGTTTGTGTTTGCTGGTGGCTAAGCAGACGTTCTCAATTAATATTTCAATACATTTTCCTTGCTTGTTCTCGTCTGCGCGTGTTTGTTTTGTTTCTGCGTGTATCTCTGGTCCCTTTGTATTTTTCTCGCCACTTCGCGTTCGTCTTATCTCTTAGCGAAGAATTAAATGAGGCGAAAACTGATAAATATAGGCTAGGTGTTACCACTGTAGAAATATTGAGGCAAGTTTAATAAAAGGACACATTTTAACATACCTGAATTAGTATTTTAAATCTATATATATATATTAATTATAGTAAATTATTTTCACTTATTCGAAACAAAGTACGTTTTCTCCATCTTAATATTGTTTTGGTGAAGTGAAAAATATAAGGTCTGCTCGGACCAAAACTGCCTTTTTAACACCATATTTTTTTAGATAGCTTTATTGATATTGTTCACAAAAGTACAAAACTTAATAATTTAACAAAAGATCTATATAGCCTACAAATGTAGTTCTACATAATAAATATACAATTTCCTAAACTAATTAATCTATCGCAAATCTCAATAATTTATTGGTTCAAACTTGCACTTACGTCTTGTTTTAGTGCATGTTTAAACCAATCGTGATAACCCTTAAGACTTTAAACCTTAATTATTTGCTCTTTTTCAAAAATCTAATTAATAAGATAGAATTACGTCAAGGTTTTTTTTTAAAATAATAATAAAAAAAATTGAAAATAGAGAACTAAGGTAGTTATTAAGGTATTCCGATAGTTATATTAATTAGTAAAAGTTCAGAAGAAAATTTGACTTTATAAATTGGTTAACTAATATATTTTAATTTCAATAAGAATGCAATTATAATAAATTTATTAGATCATAATAGAAATCATAATAGAAATGAATCGATAATGAGTACATGCGACATAATGATGAAACTAAATTGAGGTTAATTATGTAAGCAATTTATCAAGCTTGTTTTTAAGCAGGCATGCGGTAGTCTTCGTAGAAGTTACGCAAACGTTTCTGCTGACATGAAAATATTGTAAGAAAGAAAGATTAACCTACATATGGAATGTACCGATTCAGCTATTTCAGGTTCATGACTTACAGTATGTCGACATCTGATCATCTAATTGGAATAATAAATTATTATGTAAAATAAGACCTAACACCATATTAAGATGGAAGAAAACTCGTTTTGTTACTTTATCGCTGCAGATTTGAATTCTACGTTCACAGAATACAGAAAAAATATTACACTTCAACTAATCTTAGGAATGGAAAAACATGTTTTGAAACAATGCTCCTTAAATTCAATACTTCTTCCCCTCTCCAGAGAAAGTAAATCGAAATTATAGCAAAACTGATATCTTATACAATACATAAAGGAAATATTTTAAGAAATTTTTCGAGATATTAAAAATACGAAGCTCTTTTGTAGCATATGTATAACATTAAGAATTTAGATATGCTTTAATGAAGTAATAATTTCATATACTGTTGAAGAGAGTTCATTGGCTTCAGTTTGTTTTCCATTCATATTAGTGCCTATTGTTGCATTCGTGGAAAGATGCACGCTACAAACCCTTTACTTTAAGGTTAGCCTGCATGTAAAATAGTTGGGAACCGCTGATGTAACAGAGAGCTGCAAAATAGCGCTTACGACCGGTTTAGATTCGACCGATTAGAGAACATCCGTCAAGGTCGGGCAACAGACCATTCATTCATTCATTCATTCATTTATTTTATTCCATAGATCTTACATGAGCAATGAAGCTTTAAGATGTGGAACATGTCAACATTTTACAATATTACAATTACAATTTTTACAAATTTTTATAGTTTTACAATTTAGTAATTTTCTACAATTTTTACAATTTTGTACAATTTTTTACATTTTTTTACATTTTGGCGAGATGTAGTGAGATGAGATGAGGTCCGAGGATTCGCCAAAATATTACCCGGCATTTGCCTTTTCGGTGGGGGAAACCTCGGAAAAACCCAACCAGGTAATCAAATCAAAGGGGGTAATCAAATCAAAGGGGTTGATGTCAAGGACTCGCCATAGACCATCCGGCTTCAGTCCCACGGCTGGGGAAAACCTCCGAAGAAACCAAAGTCCAAAGGGGGGTCCAACCCAAGCCCGAACGCAGCTCCGGATCAGCAGCCCAGCGAGTCTGTCGACTGACCAACATCGATGGCTCTACTAAAAGTATACAATACATAGCCAATCAGATTATTAAATTTACAAACGCAAACGATCATTCATAAGTTGAGCTATATTATAATACAAAACAATTTAATTAAATTTAAGGCATAAACAATTCAACCAGTTGTGATATACAGAAATTGATAATACATATCATGCAAACTACTTCAAATTACAAACACAAACAATTTATCAGTAGAGCTATATAGATTACTATTCAATTTAAAGCATATACAATTCATCGGCCAAATCTATACAAATATATACAATACAAAGTAGCATACTTTCATTAAGCTATACAAATTTGTGCAATTAATATCAAGTAGATTAATTCAATTTATAATCATAAACAATTCATCAGTTGAGCTATACATATTACCATTCAATTTACAGTAGGTCTGTATACAATTCATCAGTAGAGCTACACTGACTAGTAATCATTTAAGAACATATACAATTCATCAGCCAAACTATACAAACATATACAATCAAATTAGTTCAATTTACAAACTTATTTTCGTTAAGCTATACAATTCATATGAAGTAGATTAATTCAATTTATAAGCTTAAACAATTCATCAGTTGACCTATACAGTATACTATTCAATTTACAGTACATACAATTCATCAGTTATGCTAAACAAAAAATACAATACATAGTAAACAGATTAAGTCAATATAAAAACATATTTTAGTTGAGCTATATAAAATTGTACATGTCATTTAAGTAGAATAATTCAATTCACAAGCATAAACAATTCATCAATTGTGTAGAAGGTATGAGTATGTAGAAATTTGGTTAATTCTTTTCTGAACCTTTTCTCGTTGTTCTTCAAATCTTTAAGATAATTAGGCAGTGCATTGAAGACTGTTATACATGAATAGCGAACTCCTTTTTTAAAACAGCTTAGACTAACAGAGGGTAGATGAAGATCTGATTTATGTCTTGTATTAAAATGATGAATGTCTTCATTAGTACTGAATTTATCTTGGTTCTTAATATACAGCATCATTAGGGAAAGAATGTATTCACAAGGTAAAGTCAAGATTTCTAAGTTTCGGAAAATATTTTTACATGAGGTCCTTTTATGCACACCGGCCATTATTCTTATAGCTTATAGACCGAATATTCGGTTTTCAAACGATTACCCCTTATGTTTTGCAGATAGACAGAACACCAGGCGCACCTCATCATACATGAAGACGATATTTTCTAAGGACACAAACGGAGTAACAATTGAAGGAAATTTACTTCGTCTTATTATAAAATATGTTTGTTTGATATAGGTATACAATTACTGATTGAACACTTTAATACACGTATCTTCATAATTAATACATAAATGAAGAAATGGCCATCGGTAACAACAAAGGAAAAAAGTGTAATGCAGAATATGAAATCCGGTGCGTAAAAACCTGCAAGAATAAATTAAATTACAATTACTAACTAAAAAGAACAGCAAATAAGAACATAGGCCTACATTGCAGTGTAATACGAGTAATTACATTTTGAACTCAAAATGCATACCTCTGAAATAGTAGTTGATTATGTGTGTATTTATTAACACTGCAATTGGGTATACACCCGGTGGCAGTGATATATAATACACAATAATAGCTTTACAATAATTATATAACATTACAATAATTATAATAAGATTTAAAATAATTACAGCAATAACAAAATAAAATAGACGTAAATTTAATTCTAAGTATAAATAAATAGATGCAATAACCTAGGACTATAAATAAAAACTATGCTATAACAACGCCTACGATAAGCAAAAGTAAACCTAACTCATAAGTACTTTCCATTAAACTCAACTATTACCAACTTGAATACGAGTATATAATTCCTTTTAATTACTCTAAAGAGCTGCATTATTATTTGATTAATAAATCATTTTTAAGGAAATAGAGTGTTATTAACAAAAAGAAAAGTACTCTGAAGCTCAAATGCTTGTACTTTCGCGAAGCATGTTGTTGTCCTTCAAGGTACCCAACTGTAATACCTGGACTGGATGGATGAATTAATCAATAAATCTATGAATAAATCAACTAATAAATCAATGAATTAATCAATCAGTGAATCAATGAATGAATCCATACATGAATGAATCATTGAGTCGATATATGAATGAATCAGTGAGGCGATGGATGGATGGATGGATGGATAGATGGATGGATGGATGATGCATGAATCGATGGAAGACGAATGAATCAGTGAATCGATGGATGGATGATGAATGAATCGATGGAAATTGATTTATTTATTTATTTTAATTATTTATTTATTTATTTTAATTATCTATTTTACTTATTTATTTTAATTATTTTTCATTATTTTAATTATTTATTTATTTATTTTAATTATTTATTTATTTATGTGTTTATTTATTTTAATTATATATTTATTTTAATTAATTATTTATTTATTTAGTTATTTTATTCATTTATTTTTTAATTATTTATTTATTTTAATTATTTATTTTATTTATTCATTTTATTTATTTATTTATTTTAATTGTTTATTTTTTTATTTCATTTATTTATATCAATTATTTAATTAATTAATTTATTTTAATTATTTATTTTATTTTATTTTATTTATTTAGTTATTTTAATTACCGTATTTATTTAGTTATTTTATTTATTTATTTATTTTAATTATTTATTTATTTAAATTATTTTTTATTTATGTTATTTATTTTAATTATTTATTTATTTTAATCATTTATTTTATTTATTCATTTTAATTATTTATTTATTTTAATTGTTTATTTATTTTAATTGTTTATTTATTTATTTCAATTATTTAATTTATTTATTTATTTTAATTATATATATTTATTTATTTTATTTATTTATGTATTTAGTTATTTTAATTACCGTATTTATTTAGTTATTTTATTTATTTATTTATTTATTTATTTATTTATTTAATGTACTGAGAGAGGAAGAATAATCATTTAAATAGTAGGCCTACACGATGATAAACGCGTCCTTGCAAGGGCTCTTGTAACTGCTGCATAGCTCAATGTAGTCTGTCTTTGCCGTCCACCCACAAAGAATACGAAACAACTCGAATATTCGATAAACCGATCCTGAGACACTCTGCTTTGCATACTGACTACAGCGTCAGGCGTTCAATAACAATAATTAATTTCTATTTTTCGTAACCAGTTGTGCAATACTCCATAATAAGTTTCAGACATGCATTAATAATAATCAAAGTACTTGCCTCATCTTCTTTCGACTTCTTGCCGCCTCCTCCCCCACCTCCACCGCCTCCGCTCATAGTATTCATTGTGGTGCTTAGTTGTAAGCCCTTACGTCACACAAGAAACTTGATATCACCAATTCACACTTCAGATAGTACACACACTTCAAATACACATTTGCACTAAAATCTCGATGGCTTGAATTAAGAGTTCCCGTTAAATATGCTAATTTAAAATCTTAAAGCGAGAAGAAAATTTCTGTATAAGTAGAGTTAAAGGACTGTTCGATTTATTTCTCCTGCTAATACGCGTGAATTAAAACAATTATGCTGGCACGACACAGAAAAAGGCACCGATTTATGAAAGCAGTTGAAGATAACTAAAAAATGTACTGACACTACTTTGGCAAGGCTCTTGATATCACAGTTGTACTGTAGATTCTTCTCTCGATGAGATTCCTGGCAGGGCAAGACGGTCTGAAACTTTAACATCCATTCTTCGCGATGCCCAAACTGAAATAAATTTCTCCCGAGGCTGCAGATAAGACTGTCCAACTGTACACAATGCAGTAGAAACCGTCCAGATATTACTGTTCGACTGTAGAATCCAATGCAGCATCACAGGCTTAAAGAGTGATCATTCTAAAGAGAACATTCTTGCTCCACTGAAACAGAAAACAGGAGAAGGTGTTATTCCAATTGAAATTCACTCCACACAGGACATAGTGTGCAATACTGCTACCTCATAAAAGAGCACGTAAACTGATAAGCATATCCATGCATTTGGATATTACATTTATTTATTTACTAGCCGTACCCGTGCGCTCCGCTGCACCTGTTAGAAATAAATATAAAGTAATTACATAATTACAATAGGGCGTTTGATCCAGGGAACATTCGTGTTTGATAGAAGGATAAATCGTTTAATATGTTACTTAATTTAAATTGTATTTAAAAAAAATTAAAATGCAATCATTTTCATCCAGAGACCACTCATTTGGTGCAATGACAATTTCTTTAACATGTTTCTTAATTGTTGTTACATGCAACCATAGTTTAATGAACATTGACATATCATTTAGTTTTAATGTGTATACTTTATATTACTTGCTATATGTTTCCATTGAATTATGGTAATAACTTAATAATTTTAACCCTTGTTTTCTACGTCTTCAGTACATGGCGCTTGGCCCACTATGGTTCTGAACCCTTAAAATAACTTAAATAGTGATATAGCATATACAGTATTGTATTATAGTGATATATAATTATATTTCTTTCTTTCGAAAATGTAAGAATTCACGATCTCCTATGTACCCTTGCCATGGAATGAATAAATGTGTTTTTTCTTCCTACTCAAAAATTTTATATTTTGCACATAGGAGTTATTGCAGGAACAACAACGCTATAATCTGAGGTGGCGGTAAAAATGTATTGTATGGTTATTTTAAAAGTCTTGTATATAATTAGCTTTCGATATTACTTCACACAAACACAGAAACATTCTCTGTAGGCTATGTGTAATAGCTTTCGATTGTTGTTGTCCAAGGCCCCTTATAGATGAAGTCATTTGTTTCCATTTCATTACAGGCCAATAGGTGGCATCGTTATTTTAATTTTAAAACTCATTTATCTCATTAAATATCAGCCCTATCCACATTTTTCTTAGAATAAAACTTATCGGAAATCATTTTAAAGAAACTTTTGTTATATAACATTTTTTCACGAAAATCAATAATAAGGGAGATATTTCGATTTATTTAATTCAAGCCCCCTTATAACCTCCTTTTAAATAAAGTATTTTGAATGTCATATAGCCTAAAATTTAAGTTACAACGAACTTAATTTATATTCTAATTTTCATATAAATCGGTTCAGCCATTATCGCGTGAAAAGATAACAAACATCCAGACAGACATACAAACAAAAATTTCAAAAAAGCGATTTTCGGTTTCAGGATGGTTAATTATACATGTTAGGACCAATTATTTTTGGAAAAGCGAAAATTACCAGAAAATTTTCGGCTAAAGATTTATTATTAGTATAGATTATTGCTAGTAAGTTTTAATGAATACAAATTAATGAATACAATGAAAGATAAACTAGCCCACTCCTGAATGAGTAAGACTCGTGCTCAGGAGGGGATTCCAATACAGACAAAATAAATTTAAAATTGAGAGTGAATGCAGATTAAATAGTGTTTAATATGCTTAAACCCTAACTATAAATCCAGTACAATTGTTTTTTTTATTAATTTGGAGAGGATTCGTGGTTGAAATATTATTGGAATAAAATTTGTTTAGTAATCTGGGACCTTGACTCATGCTACGATAAAAAGCTGCATTGGTTTTACATTTTGGTTCAGACAAACACAGAGAATTCATATTTTTAGTTCTATATTTATGTACGTATATACCTTTCAAAGTTATTAAAATTTCTATGAAAATATTTTAATAAAATAAAATAATACATTTGTTTAATGTTGAAAACTTTGAAATGTTTAAACAACAATTCTGTTGGGTAATGTTTCTGCTTTTTTTTAACAAATTTGTAATACTTTTTTCTGTAGTAAAATTAACGGATAAAGGTTCGATTTATAAGTTCCACCCCAACTTATAATACCATACATAAATATAGATTGAAATAATGCTAAATAAATTACACGTAAACAGTTAATTGACAAAATATTTCTTAGAATAACAAAGTAACATAATGTTTTACGTAATTTATTACAAATAAAATGAATATGATTATTCCATTTTAAATGATTATCAATAATTATACCTAAGTATTTAACCTCATTAACTTCATTAATAACTGAACAATTGCAATTTATATCGGAACAATCAGATGAAATAGGTTTATTACCTTTATAATTTAAACAAAATGGGATAATTATTGTTTTATCTCTATATCATTGCATATACATTGTATACACACAGTGGACCAAAAAAGGCACAAAATTAGAAATACTCTATTTTCGGAAATACATAACATTAATTTATAATGAATACACTGTTGGAAAAAGTAGACTTTAAAGATGAGCAGGACTTTTTATTATGTATTTTTGAGGCTCAATTAAAATTTTATGGAGGTCAATACACAATGATCCGAAAAATGTTATTTTTGATAACAATTTATTACTTCAAAATGTAGAAACGTAATGTTGGTAAAATTAATAATAATTAATGGTCTTTCAAATAATCAAAATTAAAAATGAAGCTCTATGTGACCGCCGTTTTCCCGCACAACCATTTGTAGGCGTCTTCTTCATTGTCCAATAGCACTGGATGTCTGTCTTTGATCAAGCCGGTCCCAACATTCAAGAACGCGTTGTCTTAAATGTTCAATATTACTAATTCTTGTCTTATAGTAAACTGCTTTTTGTAGTTGACTCTATACAAAATAGTCCATAGGATTAGGCCTAAGTTCTCGTTTGAAACTCCAACGGAAACCATCAGAGAATTTGAGAAATGCGATCTTTCACGCAATAATCTCTCAGGAGGGATATCATGTCCGTATCTTGCTAATCAATCGTTGTGCACTTGAAACAGACCATTCTCGCTGAGCGCAGTTCCTTACAACTTGACGGGCAGATAAATTATCATATTGGTGCAAATGTTTAATGAAAATCTTGTCTTCGTTCGTTAAGCGACCCATTATTCACAAAATGAGAACTCAAAACGGAAGAAAACAAATTATGATAGCACAACAAACGGCTTGGCCTGCTGAACTCGTAAGACCATAATGCTTAGTTCGGCATAAACGATCGACTTTGCACTGCCTTACTAAAAAATAAAAAATGGTGTTTAATAAATGGTAAAGAATTAAATATTTCAGGAATTTCCCGGTCTACAAGGACTGTGAAATTTCCCTGTGAAATAAACTTTCAAGTGAAATCATTAGCTACTAGAATATAACCATTTAAATTTTGTGCCTTTTTTTGGCTCACTGTGTACATATATAGTACGAAGGAAAATTATATATTACAGTTTTTATGGAGCAAAAATTAATATTCATTTGCATATAAAGTTACACCCTAGATTAAACTGGTCATGGCATACATAACTATATTCATATCCTATCTATGGAATTTGTCATCAATGTGATATTCCTGGTTTTTTTCTGATTTGACAGTACTGCGTTATGTTAATGCTGTAGCACTGGAGTCAAACTGTGTCAAATCCAGGCTCATATGCAAACATTAACTTTACCAAGACTTTTCATATGTTAGACCGGGAGTAGTAGTAATGTTATCATCATTATCATCATCCCTAATCAATATTTGGATTAAACTAACAAGCAAACATTCCCATGTGGGCTGATAAAAAAAAAGTTATTTTTTTTTTCTTCCACCATGTTAATAATGTCAAAACAAGTGCTTATACAAATTCTGGCCACTCGAGCGCAATTATGAGGGCGGTAAAAATAAGTTTTCCATGGGCCGTTTACAGAAAGAAAATACAATTTCATGGAAACATTTATTGGAACAGATACAACAATTGTTGAGCTATTTTTCAACACATTCCCCACCGGAATTGAGACATTTGTCATACTATGGGATCAACTTTTGTATCCCTCTGTCGTAAAAGTCTGCCGCCTGGGACCGGAACCAATGTGTGACAGCCGTCTACACCCCTCTGTTGATCCCATAGTATGGCAAATGTCTCAGTTCCAGTGGGGAATACGTTGAAAAATAGCTCAACAATAGTTGTATCTGTTCCAATAAATTTTCCAATGAAATTGTGTTTTCTTTCTGTAAACTGCACCAGGGAAACTTATTTTTTACGCTCTCATAATTGCGCTCGAGTGGCCAAATTTTGTACAAGCATTTTTTGACATTATTAATATGGTGGAAGAAAAAAAATAACTTTATCTGCACCCATGAAAATATTTGATTGTAAGTCGTTTTGTCATCTTTATAGCTGCAAATAAAAGTTTACTGCTATCACATCTGAAGTTTTTAAGATCTTTGAACCATTATTATTATTATTATTATTATTATTTTTCCTCGCTGTTATGCTCGCTTTAACATCTCTGGTCATATCATGAGATTCTTATTATTATTATTATTATTATTATTATTATTATTATTATTATTTGGTTAAATGCCAAAACAATAGGGTAAAACTCATTCCTCGTTATACCTCCTACTAGAGTTCTTAACATAATTTTCAGTAGGATTCTTATGATAACACTGTAAAAATGTTAAGGTAATATTACCGAACCAGGTGAGGGTGCCAAAGATAAAGAATTATGTTAAGCAGTACCATTTAAGGTGTGATATTTAAATACCTCTCTAGGAGATGGTTTACATAAATTTAAGTGAATGACTTATAATTTAAGATAATGAAAATTTGCCGGAGAGAATTTTTCTCTGTTCTACCCATTCTTCACCACATATACTAATGTAAAATAAATAATGAATGGTATACAACTATTATTGTTAATAATATAAAGCTATTACATATAAAAAATAGTAACAGTATGGTAACGTAGAATTCCTGCATGGAAACTTAATATGTACTTCGGTACATCATAATATAAGTAATCTATGTAAGGATTATTAATTTTTTGGTCCTGCAGAATTATCTGTTATGATTAATATTTGTTAATGTTGAAGAAAACTTCGCTCCGGCGCCGAGGGTCGATCCCAGGACCCCCAGTTCTACGCACTGAATTCTCTACCACTGAGATACGCCAGGGCTCAATGCACAGCACCGGATCAAATCTTTCTCCTATGGTTTTCTGCCTTTGTGGCTCAGTGGTAGAACATCAGTTGCGTAGAACTGAGAGTTCCGGGTTCGATCCTCGAAGCGAATTTTTCTCTGTCATTAACAAAAACTGAGCAAGTTTACTCGTACACTATAGGTAAGTGTTTTTTACGTTTTCCCGCTATTCAACACTGTGTAATCGTTCTCCAGGGATGGAACTGTTATAATATAAAAGGATAACACGATGGTATTTTGCTACAAGCCATTGTCAATATAAAAATACTGTTGGAAATTAAATTTCCCTGTTAATTAAGTTTATAATTCCCAACTATGATTTTGGTATAAGTTACATACACTTGAATCATGTAGTACAACAAATCAAAAGATAATTAATTATTGATGCATATTTGGCCAAGAGCTGTTCAAACAGAATTAATATGTTCGTTACACGGAAACATCCCAGCAGGTATGAAACAGGTGAACTGTATCGCGCCGCATGAACGTGTTCATGTCCAGGTATATAGATTTATTGAAATTAATTGTTAGGCAAACTGTGTCGACTAGAGTATCACTACTGAAATCTCAATTACGAAAGCATGCACCCGTAGGCCTGTGTACTACTAAAATTTTAAAAGGTATTGAAACTTATAAATGTATATCTTGACCATTAGTAAAGCTTATTAATTATGTACGTATCTATAATTTTTTCTCTAATTTTCTGTCTGTCTTGAGTCCATTTGTCTGTCCGCTCCTGTCTCTATCTCTCTCTACTTTCTCGGCACAAACACTGCAAGTTTTTTTTTACTTACTTACTTACTGGCTTTTAAGGAACCCGGACGTTCATTATCGCCCTCAAATAAGCCCGCCATTGGTCCCTATCCTGAGCAAGATTAATCCATTCTCTATCATCATATCCCACCTCCCTCAAATCCATTTTTATATTATCTTCCCCTCTACGTCTCGGCCTCCCTAAAGGTCTTTTTCCCTCCGGCCTCCCAACTAACACTCTATATGCATTTCTGGATTCGTCCATACGCGCTACATGCCCTGCCCATCTCAAACGTCTGGATTTAATGTTCCTAATTATGTCAGGTGAAGAATGCAATGCGTGCAGTTCTGTTTTGTGTAACTTTCTCCATTCTCCTGTAACTTCATCCTTCTTAGCCCCAAATATTTTCCTAAGCACCTTATTCTCAAACACCCTTAACCTATGTTCCTCTCTCAAAGTAAGAGTCCAAGTTTCACAACCATAAAGAACAACCGGTAATATAACTGTTATATAAATTCTATCTTTCAGATTTTTTGACAGCAGACTGGATGATAAAACTTATCAACCGAATAATAACAGTCATTTCCCATATTTATTCTGTGTTTAATTTCCTCCCGAGTATCATTTATATTAGTTTTTTTAATTGGTTATTTTACGACACTGTATAAACTAAGAGGTTATTTAGCGTCGATGAAATTGGTGATAGATGGAATTTGGCGAGATGATGCCGAGGATTCGCCATAGATTACCTGATATTTGTCTTACGGTTGTGGAAAACCTCGGAAAAAACCCAACCAGGTAATCAGCCCAAACGGGAATCGAACCTGCTCCCGAGCGCAACTCTGGATTGGCAGGCAAGTTCCTTAGCCAACTGAGCTACACCGGTGGCTCACTGCAATTTTCTAGATATAAAAAAAATTGAGATATTTTACGTGTAAAACCTATATTCGATCTACGTTAACAGAAAAAATGAAACTAATTGGTAGAACGGGAATTATTCTGGTCGCCATGGAAATGTTTATGTTATATATGATAAGCTAAACAATGTGAACGAGTTCATTTCTATCCACAAGGGTAGTCAGAATATACAAAACCTACATACTTGAAAGTAAACATTTTTTTTAGTCCTACATATTTATCTGTTGTGGTTACCATTGGTTATTCATCATCATCGTTATCCTTCACGAATTAGGCCTCTCTAGACCTGTTTCGGCCCCATCTAGCAGTCTTCTAAAAGGTCTTCCTGGTCGACGATGTCCTCTAGGTTTATACTGCATCATAATTTTTGGGATTCTTGAATTTTCCATTCTTCTTACATGATCTAGCCAATTGAATTTGTATCTGCTGATTTTTTCTTGTACTGACTCCACTTCTAATTGTTCTAAAATTTCTTCATTCCTTTTTCGGTCTAAAAGAGTATATACTGCTGTCCTCCTGAAAAATTTAATTTCCGTTGCTTTGATTCTGTTCATGTCTTTTTTCTTTAATGTCCAAAGCTCGCTTCCGTATAAAAGGGAGGGTAATGTTAGTGTATTATATATTTTTATTCTTGTAGATTTTTGTACTAATTTAGCTTTTAATGTATTGTTTATTATTCCCAGAATTTGTGTAAATTTGGTAATTTTCTTGTTCACATCTTTTTCATTTTGATAAGATATTTCACAACCCAGATAGTTGAAATTTGTTCGAGGCATTGGTTATTGTGTATTATCTTACTTCTGACTGGGTCTTGTCCTAAAAATTCCATTACTTTTGATTTTTGTGCTGAAATTTCCATCCCAAAATCTTTTAATATTTTACTTAATGTATTGGTTATTAATGAAGAAAAATTCGCTCCGGCTCCGGGGATCGAACCCGGGACCCCCAGTTCTATGCACTGGACGCTCTAACCACTGAGCTACGCCGTGCCTCGAAAAGGGGATATATCCTAGACATATCTCTTTTTTTTTTTTTTGCTTTAATTTAGTATTACAAACTTTGTTCTATATTGTTGCACTTGATAGGCCTATAATACATTACTATTGCTTCAATTTTTCACTATTTTGCCTCACGTTGTATTTCTTAGGCATATAATCCATTATTATTGCTTCAATTTTGCACTAAAACTTGGTCCTACATTGTTGTATTTGATAGGCCTATAATCTTGAAGGAAAATAAATTATATCCAAGAATTTTTTTTTGTATTTGCTACACATTAATGGACTTTGTAATAATTTTTTTTTTCAAAGTAAATAACGTTAAATGCAGAAAGGTGACGTGCAATAATTTTAATGTCTATCTGTGTCAAAATAGGTGAATGTAAGATTCTTTAAATGCTACTAAATTACTTGTAGCATAAACGCTCAAACATCAAGAGTCCTTAATAATAATAATAATAATAATAATAATAATAATAATAATAATAATAATAATAATTACTTACTTACTTACAAATGGCTTTTAAGGAACCCGAAGTTTCATTGCCGCCCTCACATAAGCCCGCCAGCGGTCCCAATCCTGAGAAAGATTAATCCAGTCTCTATCATCATACACCACCTCCCTCAAATCCATTTTAATATTATCCTCCCATCTACGTCTCGGCCTCCCTAAAGGCCTTTTTCCCTCCGGTCTCCCAACTAACACTCTATATGCATTTCTGGATTCGCCCATACGTGCTACATGCCCTGCCCATCTCAAACGTCTGGATTTAATGTTCCTAATTATGTCAGGTGAAGAATACAATGCGTGCAGTTCTGTGTTGTGTAACTTTCTCCATTCTCCTGTAACTTCATCCCGCTTAGCCCCGAATATTTTCCTAAGCACCTTATTCTCAAACACCCTTAACCTATGTTCCTCTCTCAGAGTGAGAGTCCAAGTTTCACAACCATACAGAACAACCGGTAATATAACTGTTTTATAAATTCTAACTTTCAGATTTTTGGACAGCAGACAGGATGATAAGAGCTTCTCAACCGAATAATAACACGCATTTCACATATTTATTCTGCGTTTAATTTCCTCCCGAGTGTTATTTATATTTGTTACTGTTGCTCCAAGATATTTCAATTTTTCCACCTCTTCGAAGGATAAATCTCCAATTTTTATATTTCCATTTCGTACAATATTCTGGTCACGAGACATAATCATATACTTCGTCTTTTCGGGATTTACTTCCAAACCGATCGCTTTACTTGCTGCAAGTAAAATTTCCGTGTTTTCCCTAATCGTTTGTGTATTTTCTCCTAACATATTCACGTCATCCGCATAGACAAGAAGCTGATGTAACCCGTTCAATTCCAAACCCTGCCTGTTAGCCTGAACTTTCCTAATGGCATATTCTAGAGCGAAGTTAAAAAGTAAAGGTGATAGTGCACCTCCCTGCTTTAGCCCGCAGTGAATTGGAAAAGCATCAGATAGAAACTGACCTATACGGACTCTGCTGTATGTTTCACTGAGACACATTTTAATTAATCGAACTAGTTTCTTGGGAATACCAAATTCAATAAGAATATCATATAATACTTCCCTCTTAACCAATAATAATAATAATAATAATAATAATAGTAGTAGTAGTAATAATAATAATAATAATATTAATAATAATAGCTATGAAATATGTAAAACAGTTTTTTGTCTCCTGTAAAATTTATAAAAGTGGACATGTCACCTTTCTGCATTTAGTGAGTCATGTATTTACCAAGATACAACTTTATTGAATAACTATAATAACATTCCTGATATCGTACCATATTTAGTTTCAGAAGATGAGTTTTAGGTACTGTACGTTGCGATATAGCTTAAAATACACAACGTTATAGAGTTAGGGCTTACGTACAAGTTCTATCTTCAAACGAAATAGCCTATAGGTAGACATGAGTAGTGATTCTTCAGGTCTAGCTATATTACCCTGAAGATGGAACCATTATAGCCCTATAGCTTCGAAACATTGAAGATAATAGCACAGTCTACTATATACAGTCGAGAAGCTTCAGGTGATTTTTTGCAAATCTCATGATAAAGCGCTCCAAGCGGTTAGCAACTAGAAACAATAGACTGTCCACGGCGTTGCTTACGGTCCACGGTCGACTTTGGACTGTGTCGTATTTCCATCAAGCGCTAGCTCGTTGTGTATTTCACATTGATGCTTGTGAAATGTTCGTTATTGGTTGTAATGAAAATGTTAATGGCTAAAATACAATAATTGGAATAATAATATTTTATTAGAGACGTAGAAAAATTAAGTTTGTTTTAATGAAATTTATTGATCACGTTTTATTTTCAATTCTGGTGGGATTATTATTGCTTAGGCGTACTTTTGTTTTTAAGGATATGTTTTCAATTATAGCTGTTTATTTTGTTGTTATTTTTATTTGTTACTTTATTAAAGACGTAGAAAAAGTCTGTTACAATAAAATTTATTGATCACGTTTTATTTCCAATTCTGGTGTGATTATTATTGCTTAACCTCATCCCATTTTGTTAACTACGTAAGCCTACGCTCCAAGTACCGGTACACATAAGTTACTCCATTAATTCATATTTCCATTATTATTGTTGTAAAGGGAAATGCAAATTAATATTTATTGGTTTCATAGTTAATTATCGCTATAATCTTGAATGAGTGAAGCGATTATAGTAAATTTCGGTTCGTTTTGCACAAACAAAAATAATATTAACCTATTTCTTGCAGGTATCTTCGAGTTTATGGTGGAATTTAATATACTTCATTAAAATAATAAATTAACTTTATGCATTTAATATTTCAATAATGGAAGGAAGGTGTTAATTTTTCCAAAAGAACACAGCGAAAGTGTAATATATTTTGTCGTCTACTAGGAGAAAGATCTGCGATGATGAGGCGATAGTAGCGATCCTAGTGGTGGGCAACTAACCATGTTTGCATTTTTACTACATATTGAGCTTCGCTACTGTATATAGTAGACTGTGATAATAGGTTCAAGCAAATGGTGGAATATCCTAAGATTTTTTCTGAACACAGTAAACATGAAAGCTTGAAAATCGCATACCATATTTTTTTATTTCTTATAGGAGAAAACGTGCTGAATTGAAGCACGAAAACTTCTCTAATAGTTAATATTTTGTTACTGTAGTTTATGTACATTAAACAACTATTTTATACGTATTCAATGGATATTGTTCTTATTTGTTGCTAACGTAATTCCGTTATGACTATACTATACCTAGGAAAACAGTTCCTTGTAATCATGAATGCTCTAAAATATCAGAAGTTACAACAAGTAATATATATTTATTTTTAATCAGCATATTGATTTATAGAGACATAACCTAACATTTTTTCTGTCAGTAATTAAAATATATATTGGAAGTAAATTATATTTAATAAAATCCTGTTATTTTCACTATTACACTTTTACTACGTCACACTACTTTTGACCAATAAAACGGTACGAAAGGACGTCTTTCGACCAATTATGGCTGCTTATCGCACAATTTTATCGCGTCCCTAACATTTGTTTAATTTTATCGCGTCCTTAGCATTTGTTTATTTTTATCACTACCCTAGCATTTGTTTCTTCGTTTGCCAACATTTCAAACTGCATTGGTCTGGACGTCAAAAAACAGAAAATTACAAACCACTCCAGTCGATGCACAGCACTTTCAAATATGACTCGCATTGGCATTCAAGAACAAGAATTAATAAAGATCACTGGTCATATATGAAGAGCACCATTCGGAAATCCTGAATAAGTTGAGGGATACACCATGTACATCAACGAGTTCACTTCTTTTACGCACACGTCCAATATAACATCAACTGAACCACCAACCACTAAAACATTCAAATTTGAAAATTGTACTTTCAATAATTGCTTCTTTTAAAATTATTCTTGTTTATTTTTTATTTCATCATCGTTAATTAAAACGTTTCTTGTTTATTTCATCATCCCTAATTAAAACTTTTCTAACACTTGTTTATATTATTTAGGTTATGTTTGTCATAGCTTCTGCTATATGATGATATGGATAGTCACGTATCAGAGATTGTTTAATACTAAGATTTATTGAAAATCATCTGCAAAGTGACGTTGATTACTGGGATCCGGGTGATTGAAGTGGAATGCAAATGTTTTAATAAAAATGAAACTGAATGAACAAAGCCTTCTTGACTAGTAACCGTCCACAGAGTTCAATGAAGATTTCATAGTTGGCACAACTGATAACAAGAAAACAGCTACTGCCATCTAGCGTAATGTTGAGATGGTACAATAATACATTTGAAGACAATTGTATTTTCGTAAGTCAATTAATATTTTATTGTATTGGAGTACTTTGTTACTTCTAATCTTTATATACTTTCTTCTAATCGTGTAATAGTCAATTAAATCCCACTCGAGTTTTGATTTTCTCTAGATAAATCAAAACCTCTAGTGAGATTACTGTTGAAAAATTACGCGTAAATAAATGCGCAAGAATGTGATTCCGTGGCTGGCAATGCGGAGTCACTTCGTAGCCTATATTGAGCGTATTCTTCCTCTTCGGAATAGTTGAAGTGAGAAATGTGTGAGAAGACTCTGGATTTCTTCAAAGAGCTTCTTGATTCTTGTGCTTATACATTATTCATAGCTGGGATTTCCTTACTGATCCTGGATGCTGTTGACGGAGATGTAGTGTACTTCACATATGGTATTGTGTTAAAAAAATATCTCTAGACTTTGTCGGAATCGGGTTGAAGGTCTGTATTGCGCATTGCATCCTGTGGCGTCGAAAGTTGTCGTACAATTTCAACAACAAATTAAAATGCAACATAAATATTTACACTTCTCCATCATAACTTTGGTTTAATATAGAGGTTTATAATTTAATATTGCAAACATTGATTTTCATAAAATTCTTCAATCTGTATTTCTTCACACAATCCTCTACCCGCAGTTCAATAGTTCGACACTTTCTCACTAAAAGGCAAATATTCTCATGAGAGCAGATAAAAAATTTGATTTTTTTTCTTCCATCATGTTAATACTATCAAAACAAGTGCTTATACAAATTTTGGCCACTCGAGCGCAATTACAAGAATCAACACACCGGATATAATTTCTTGGACATAATTTATTTTCCTCCAAGAATATAGGCCTATCAAATACAACCATGTAGGACAGTGATGTCAAAGCAAGCGCATTTTTCTGACCTTGACGTAGTGCGCGGGCAGCAAGTGCCAAGTATGGAAAGAGGAAGGGTTGTGTAAATCAATAAGCAGCCTGTAGGATTAAGAAAACAATAGTACACAAACTTCAAACGGAGCGTGAAATTTTATGACGTTATTTTTATATGGCTTTTTTCTGTTTGATATTATCTATATTGTCTGTAAAGCAAAAGTACTAATACCAATTTCCTAATATTGCAGTTGTGTTTTAAAGGTTAATAACATAATAAAGAGTTAAGAAGGAATATTCACATAAATTCCATAGTAGTAAAATTATATTGTACTAACTAAATGGATGAAACACATCATTCATAAATAAAGTGATATCCCCAAAAAAAAGAGATTGAGTATGACATGATAAGCTGGAATTGATATTGATGGTACTTTTAGCCTTATAAAATTAATCAATAAACTAATCAAAACAATAATACAGTATAAAGGAAAGTTACCTAGGTGCTGTAGCTATATAAGTGTCACTAATATTCCATAACAAAACTCTTATCGCATTATGCTTTTAAGGTGATATTGGTGAGCAATATCCTATCATCAGAATATTAAATTATTTTCTCGAAATGTGCTAAAGTTATAGAGCTGACATTTTTACAACACATGGGCACGTATCTTTTGCTTATGATGTAACAGTAGTTGCTTTGTTAATTCATTTCCTTACAAACAATTTCCATGCGAATATTTTCAAAATTTTCAATACACTATCTTCAATAATACGTATTTACGGTTTATTAGATTTACGAAAACATTCTGCAAGGCTACTACATACGAGGCTACTAAATACGTAAATAGGCCTATATCTGAAAATTTCACTTTTCTATGAAAGAAAAGTTGAGAAAATATTTCTTTTGAATAAAAAAAATCAAACTTGTGAAAAATGAGCATTAAAATATTAAAACTTACATTCTTATAATGCACTTATACTTCTCAGACAAATCTAAAAATTAACATGGATACAGCTTTAATAAGTTATCTTCCTTTTATCTATTGAATCAGTGCTAGCCATCCCTGAATATAGCTCGACCAAGCGGCATATACCACCTCTTTCTTCTGTCTCTTTCCTTTCCGCTATAAAGCGCTCAGGCTATCCTGAGCTCTAAAGCGCGCGCTTGCTCCTATGGGCATCAATTAACATGACTGATGTAGGACAAAGTTTTAGTGCAAAATTAAAGCAATAATAATGTATTGTATGCCTAAGAAATACAATAATGTGGGGCAAAATAGTGAAAAATTGAAGCAATAGTAATGTATTATAGGCCAACATTCTCGATACTAATGGCATTACACACACGCACGCACACACACATATTTTCAAGCGTTATTCTGAAATACAGAGACTACAACGTTTTGGCACCAGTGGTCAGGATGGTTACCATTAGAACACTAAAAAGAGATCGCTAGACATGACTGAATCCACGGTTGGTTGGTTGGTTGCCAATGAAATATGTGCATCACAATGAGGGGAAGTTGCACCTTCATATGAAAAATCGACGTAAAAGTAGCATCCTTATAAATGACTAATAAACTAGTTTGATTTCTTCCATTTGTAGTGAAACACGGTGACTACAATGCTTCGAAGATCCCATTTACAATAATTGCTTTCAGTTGAGAAAGGATTGGAGAAGAAACCTCCCCCGTGCGACCGTTGCAAATGGCTAAATCCACTTGAATGGGCATTAAATAAAGAACAAACCACTACCAATCGAGCATGGCCTGATGGAACTCTCTGTTATTGTGATGTCACTGTTGCTGTGCAATTTATGACGTTGAGTTAGTTCGATAATTTGGATGTATAGGTACAGCAAGGCAGCTTGTCCGTAGTCATTACATTCAACAGCTTCCTCTTCATGCAATGTCCATGATATTTTATTTTTATACGCAATAATCTGTTGCTGTTGTGGCAGTACGTTAATTAGAATTGGGATGAATTATATCAGACCGTAGCTATCGTAGCTTATACTCTATTCTCTTGCATAAAAAGCTGTAATAGTCTTATATATTCTCTATTGTTTCGTTTAGTTTCTGGCTTGTTACGAGAAATTTAATAAACTTTGTCAGGTTTTCAAGATAATCTCTGAGAGTTCCCCCACTTAAATTGCATACCGTTGATGAATAACTTCAAACTAATATTGGTACATTTATGTAACACTACTAAAATATATATATATATCTTAAATCCTGAGTTTAATTCATTAAACTTAATTTAAAAAATTGAATCTGCTAATTTATCAATTCATCAATATGTAAATGAAATGTGAAACAACAGAATACCAAAAGCAACCCTGAATTATAATCCAACAGGAGAAAGGTCGTTGGGGCAGTATGTTATCGTTGCAGAGGACCTAAACTTGCGTCAGGTAAACTGGCAGGGTACAATAGAAGGAGGGATGAGTCAAGCCCAGTCATTAGTAAACGCACTCATCTGGAAACATAACTTAATTCAAGTAACAGACAGGGCGACAAGGGGAGATTCGTTACTGGACATATTTCTTTTAAGACCCTCAGAAATAGTCGCAGGTATTGAAGTGATTCCAGGTATTAGTGACCACGACGCGGTAATTCTTAAAATATTATGGAATGCTAAGTACAAGCAAAGCGGAAAAAAGAACAAAAATATCTTGCAATATAACAAAGCGGACAGAGAAGGCTTCCAGAATTATCTTAGAGAAAAGTACTCATCATGGGTAGTAAAGGGCAGTAGTGTAGAAGAATGCTGGGCGGAGTTCAAGCAGATTATATTAACAGGAATACAGAAATTTATCCCGGTTAAACGCTTATCAAACAATCCCGATCCGGAATATTATAATAAATACATACGGAAACTGAAAAGAAAACTAAGGAAATCCTACAGACAGCGCAAGGAAAGCCTTGCAAAACAAAAAAAATTCACACAACTATCGAAAGAACTGCTTAATGCGAAGAAGATGGCGCAGGAAAATTACCTAAACAAACTTTTCAAAGGTGAACAAAACGGGTGGGGGGAATTTTATAAATATGTGAAGAGACGACGCAAGGAAAATTATTCGAGCCTCCCCCTAAAAAATGACCACAATCAATTTATCGTACAGGACAGCGAAAAAGCAGAAAAATTAAATTCCTATTATGCCACTGTTTTTGGGATGAGGACAATAGTACCACACTTAGCTTCTGTGGAAAATACGGGTCAGTTTTCTATCAAGCCTAGGGACATAAGGACAAGGATCTCTAAATTGAAAACTCATAAATCAGTAGGACCTGATGGTATCGCCGGAGACGTATTAAAATTGGGAGGGGAAGCCATGATTCCCTATCTAGTGCGTATATTTGAAATATCAATTAACAATGGTACTGTCCCGCGAGATTGGAAAGATGCAATAGTGGTGCCAATTTATAAGCCAGGGTCTCGCTCAGATACAAAAAATTACAGACCGGTCAGCCTCACCTCTGTGGTTTGCAAACAAATGGAACACTTGATTTCAGCTTATCTAAGGCAGCATTGGGATAACTCAAATTGGTTACATAACTATCAGCATGGATTTCGGGGGGGGGATATTCATGTGAGAGTCAATTAGTAACGGTATGTCAGGATTTAGAAGACGGAATAGATTCCAATAGCCAAGTAGATGCAGTGGTTATTGACTTTTCACGCGCATTCGATGTAGTCCCACATGATATATTGCTGGTTAAACTACAATCAACGGGGATTGACTTCAGAATTTTTAACTTGTCGCACTCAGAGAGTACGGGTAGGAGAGGAATTATCGAACCCAATTGAAATTACTTCCGGGGTCCCGCAGGGGAGTGTCTTGGGGCCTCTTCTATTCTTGGCTTTTGTAAATGATCTGCCAGTTAATATCTTGTCTAGGGTTCGCTTATTCGCGGATGATTGTATGTTATACAGGGAAATAAAAAGTCATGAAGATACTACTCTTCTCCAGAATGACCTCAATAGAATAAATGATTGGGCAATAGCCAACAAAATGAAAATAAATTCTCTAAAGAGCAAGGCCATCAGCTTTACAAGGAAAAGAAATAAAATAGTCGCATCGTATACGTTAGGGGGTGAAACCATTCCGGAAGTTAACAAATGTAAATACCTCGGAATAACATTTAGCAGCGATCTCGGCTGGGGGGGAACACGTTACACATACAGCGGGAAAAGCATGGAGAGCGTTACACTTTGTGATGAGGGTACTAAGAAAAGGTTCTGATAAATCCAAAGAGATTGCATATAAATCACTAATACGTCCAGTAATGGAATATGGTGCTGCATGTTGGAATCCTTACAGATTAGAACATATTAAGACACTGGAAAAGATTCAAAAACGGGCTCTTAAGTGTTGTCGGAAAAATTCACCATTAAAATGGGACACACTCACGGACAGGAGAACGCGAATTCGATTATGCGCACTGTTCAAAACAAACAGAGGTGAGCCTGCCTGGAGAGAAATAAAAAATAGGTTGCAGCCGCCAAATTACTCTTCAAGGAACGACCACTCATATAAATTGAGGGAAAGAAGGCAGAGGACGGACACTGGAAAGTTTTCTTTTCTCAATCGTACTATCAGGGACTGGAATGCTTTACCTGCAGACTTACTAAAGGCTTTACCAACAACCAAAAATGCATTTAAAAATAGGCTTAAGGACCTTACTAATAGACGGTAATTATACACGGTACTTAAAGGGTGTAAATGATATGTTGTTATTGAAGTGTTGTATCAGTGAAGAATTATGTTGTGTCAGTGAAGTGTGTTGTATCAGTGAAGAAGTATGTCGTGTCAGTGAAGTGTGCTCTGTAAGTGAAACGTGTTCCTGTTAGTGAAGCTTTATAGTTTATAGTGGCAGTGCAAAGTATTTGAACAGTGAAATGTTTTTGAAGTGTTAGTGAAATCAGGATAGAATCAGTGAAACGTGTCGTAGTTCCAGTGCAGTGAGTGAGTTGACAGCGAAATGAGTGTAATTTGAAAGGTACTTGTGCAGATATGAACATATCATACTCGTGGGTTTTAGTTCGATCTTAGTTTTAAGATACAAATTAGAATATTTAAAATGTTATTTTAAGTGATCGTTTCATTTAATTTAGTATATTCCTTGTTGCGGTTGTTATTATTATTATTATTATTATTAGTAGTAGTAGTAGTAGTAGTAGTAGTAGTAGTAGTAGTAGTAGTAGTAGTATTAATTATTAGTATTATCATTAATTGTATTTTTAATTAATAAGTTTATTATTGTCATTATTGAGTGTAATTAGTTACCACTGCCACCGGGTACATACCCATTGCAGTGTGAATAAATACATACACATACATACATACACAAAAAGGATGGAAAGAAAACTTTGGTAGAACACAACATTTCTTCAAGGCACTACAACCTGTAAGGATGATGATGATGATGATGATGATGATGATGTAATATAATATAAACATGGATATTAAGACGAAGTGAAGAGAAGCAAATAGAAGCATTTGAAATGTGGATATGGAGAAGAATGGAATTGTGAAATGAACAGACAGAATAAGAAAGAAAGCTGTGTTGGAAAAAGTAGGTAAAGAAATAATGATACTGATATTGATCAGGAAGAGAAAAACGAATTTGTTGGATCACTGGCTGAGGAAAAACTCCACACTGAAGGATGCACTGGAAGGAATGGTGAACGGGAGAAAAGTTCGGGGCAGAAGAAGATATCAGATGATAGACGACATTAAGATATATAGATCATGTGCTGAGAGAACGAGGAATATAGGAAAGATTGGAAAATGTTGAGTTTACAATGAAAGATCTGTCATGAGGCAAAAAAAAATATGAATGAATATAATTACTTACTTACAAATGGCTTTTAAGGAACCCGTAGGTTCATTGCCGCCCTCACATAAGCCCGCCATTGGTCCCTATCCTGAGCAAGATTAATCCAGTCCCTACCATCATATCACACCTCCCTCAAATCCATTTTAATATTATCCTCCTATCTACGTCTCGGCCTCTCCAAAGGTCTTATTCCCTCCGGCCTCACAACTAACACTCTATATGCATTTCTTAATTCGCTCATATGTGCTACATGCCCTGCCCATCTCAAATGTCTGGATTTAATGTTCATAATTATGTCAGGTGAAGAATACAATGCGTGCAGTTCTGTGTTGTGTAACTTTCTCCATTCTCCTGTAACTTATCCCTCTTAGCCCCAAATATTTTCCTAAGTAAATTATTCTTAAACACCCTTGACCTATGTTCCTCTCTCAAAGTGAGAGTCCAAGTTTCACAACCATAAAGAACAACCCGTAATATAACTGTTTTATAAATTCTAACTTTCAGACTTTTTGACAGCAAATGGACGATAAAATCTTCTCAACCGAATAATAACAGGCATTTCCCATATTTATTCTGTGTTTAATTTCCTTCCGAGTGTCATTTATATTTGTTACTGTTGCTCCAAGATAGTTGAATATTTCCACCTCTTCGAAGGATAAATCTCCAATTTTTATATTTCCATTTCGTACAATATTCTGGTCACGAGACATAATCATATAGTTAGTCTTTTCGGGATTTACTTCCAACCCTATCGCTTTACTTGCTTCAAGTACAACTTTCGCGTTTTCCCTAATCGTTTGTGTATTTTCTCCTAACATATTCACGTCATCCGCATAGACAAGAAGCTGATGTAACCCGTTCAATTCTAAACCCTCTGTGTTATCCTGAACTTTCCTAATGGCATATTCTACAGCAAAGTTAAAAAGTAAAGGAATATAATATAATATAATATAATATAATATAATATAATATAATATAATGTAGGTATAAAAGTGTAACTTCATATAATATAAACATGGATATTACGACGAAGTGAAGAGAAGCATTTGCAAGAAATGGTGAACGGGAGAAAAGTTTGGGGGAGAAGAAGGTAGAGATGATAGAAGACATTAAGATATATGGATCATATGCGTAGATAATGAGGCATATAGGAAAGATTGGAGAATGTTGAGTTTACAGTGAAAGACCTGTTCTGGGGCAAAAAACTATGAACGAATACAACATAATATAATATAATATCTAATATATGAAAATTAATATAATATATACCGTAATATATATTATAAGTATAGTATAGTGTAGTGTAGTTTTTGTCAGTTGTCCGAAGGCAAGTTTAAACCTCATAATTGATACCAATAAGGAATAAGTCCATGAGATAATGGGGTATGGTGGCTAGTTTCTTTCCTCCTCCATTGCATACATCGCAGTAGAACATTATAGTTCAGTATGAAATAACATTACTATTTGAACATCTAAAACTTAAACTTGTGTTAAGCCATAGCACTCAGATAAACTTTCTAGAACTCAGTCCACGTATATTTCACTTTTACCGTCACAGAAGACAAATAAATCTTTATTTATTCATCCTCATAGGAGTATACGTCAGGGTTACTTTATTCGGAAAACCTGAGGAAGAATTGTGTGTAGAGTGTTTGTCAGTATCGTGAATTTGGTAACAGATATGCACTTTTATTTCTCAAGCCAGTAAGGTATTCAACCGTACGTTAATCACCAGGAATTGAATCTCTTATATATCGATTTGTATTTGCGCTCGTTTCTCGACGTCAGAGTTCGCGAGCACCGCTGCAATAGCCACGTGACTCGCATGTAACCACGGTCCTTAAAGGCATTATTCTACCCTGAAGTGGAAGAGCATGTGTGCGGTGTGGTTCTTTGAATGCCGCATTGCTGTAATGTTTTCATTCATTGGGGTAATCGGCTTTCAAAGAGCATTGATTTTAAACTTTGATCACTCAGACAGTCAATCAGCATTGAATGTTTAGTAAATATCACGGAGTTTAAAGTGTATGTATTTGGCCTATGTACCTGCATAAATATTCTGTTACTTTACTTGATATTGAATTATACGTTTGTGATCTACATATTTGTATATTCTCATTAGGGTATGTAAAAAAAATCACTACAGAATATTTTTTGGAAATAACTTTTTCACGGGCCACCTGCGTAGCTCGGTCGGATGAGACGCTGGTTGGGTTTTTTCCGAGGTTTTCCCAACCCTAAACCAAGTGTCGATTTTTGGCGAATCCTCGGCCCCATTTCGTCAAATGCCATCTCACTATCACCAATCCCAACAACGCTAAATAACCTAGCAGTTGATACTTACTTACAAATGGCTTTTAAAGGACCCGGAGGTTCATTGCCGCCCTCACATAAGCCCGCCATTGGTCCCTATCCTGAGCAAGATTAATCCAGTCTCTGTCATCATATCTCACGTCCCTCAAATCCACATTAATATTATCCTCCCACCTACGTCTCGGTTTCCCCAAAGTTTTTTTTTTCTCTCCGGCCTCCCAACTAACACTCTATATGCATTTCTGGATTCGCCCATACGTGCTACATGCCCTGCCCATCTCAAACGTCTGGATTTAATGTTCCTAATTATGTCAGGTAAATCATACAATGCGTGCAGCTCTGCGTTGTATAACTTTCTCCATTCTCCTGTAACTTCATACCTCTTAGTCTCAATTTTTTTATAAGCGCCTTATTCTCAAATATCCTTAGCTACTGTTCCTCTAGCAAAATGAGAGTCCAAGTTTCACACTCATATAGAACACCCGGTAATATAACTGTTCTATAAATTCTAACTTTCAGCTTTTTTTGAGAGCAGACTGGATGATAAAAGCTTCTCAACCGAATAATAACACGCATTTCCCAAATTTATTCTGCGTTAATTTCCTCCCGAGTATCATTTATATTTGTTACTGTTGCTCCAATATATTTGAATTTTTCCACCTCTTCAAAGGTTAAATTTTCAATTTTTATATTTTCATCTCGTACAGTATTCTGGTCACGAGACATAATCATATACTTTGTCTTTTCTGGATTTACTTTCAAACCCATCTCTTTACTTGCTTCAAGTAAAATTCCCGTGTTTTCCCTAATCGTTTGTGGATTTTCTCCTAAAATATTCACGTCATCCGCATAGACAAGCAGCTGATGTAACCCGTTCAATTCCAAATCCTCTCTGTTATCCTGGACTTTCCTAATGACATATTCTAGAGTAAAGTTAAAAAGTAAAGGTGATAATGCATCTCTTTGCTTTAGCCCACAATGAATTGGAAACGCATCTGACAGAAACTAATCTATATGGACTCTGCTGCACGTTTCTCTGAGATACATTTTAATTAATCGAACTAGTTTCTTGGGAATACCAAATTCAATAAGAGTACCATATAAAACGTCTCTCTTAACCGAGTCATACGCCTATTTGAAATCTATGAATAACTGATACACTGTACCCTTATACTCCCATTTTTTCTCCATTATCTGACGGATACAAAATACCTGATCAATAGTTTATCTAGTACACCTAAAACTACACTGATTATCCCTAATATTTTCATCTACATATGGAGTTAATCTTCTCAAAAGAATATTGGACAAAATTTTGTACGACGTCAGCAAAAGTGATATTCCTCGAAAGTTACTTTTGTTAACTTCAACTGTACCGATCTGGAGTTGCGCTCGGGCGCGGGTTCGATTCCCGTCTGGGCTGGTTACTTTGTTAGTTTTTTCCAAAGTTTTCCACAACCGTAAGGCAAATGTCATGTAATCTATGGCGAATCTTCGGCCTCATGTCGCCAAATACCAATCCCAGCGTCGTTAAATAACCAATTTAAAAAACTTCAACTGTTCTTTAAATCAAAACAATTAAAAAAAAATTGATTGTATGGAAGGCCTTAATGTAGTGCGAATCCTCGAACTCATGTCTCCAAATACCAACACGCTACCACTAATTACACAGAACACCAGGTAACCATGTAGTTCATATAGCGTCATTAAATAACATATTAATATTATACCTAGTATCAAAATGATGTTGTGGATGTTGAACTTTATTTTCATAAACATGATTATTTAATACATGCGCATACAGTCGGAATACAGGGTCTAATTTACTTGGTAATTTATTCTTTTTCGACAATTCGTGCACTTTTAATGCTCTAGCTCGCACTAGTTGAATCGAAATTGGAATATGCATCTGCAGTTCAGAATTCAATTAATAACTGTCCCAGTAAAATTAGAAAATACACAACGCATATTCACGTTCCTACGTCCGCACAAATGGCTTCGCAATGATGACAGTAATGATCACGGGAAAATTTGTGAATTGTGCCACACTTTGCATTCTTGGCGACAGTATCTGGATGGTCGCCCTCCAATGTCTTTAAAGGAGACACAAATTGCTATTCATCCATTAAAAGTTCATCACCAAAGTTTTACGAGTATTGTGTAATAGCATTTTTTTGTACGATCGTGTTTTTTTTTTTTTGTATTTACAGCTATTGCTGTTAGCCCTTGAAAGTTAGAATTCCCACACAGAAACTTGTTGCTAAGGAAACCATTCTTCATCTATACTAATAATAAATCTGTAGCCGAAATTTTTCTGGTAATAATTTTCGATTTTCCAAAAATAATTGGTCCTAACATATACAATTAACCACCCTGAAACCGAAAATCGTTTTTTTGAAATTTTTGTTTGTCTGTATGTTTGTTTGTTACCTTTTCACGCGATAATGGCTGAACGGATTTCGATGAACATTGGAATATAAATTAAGTTCGTTGTAACTTAGATTTTAGGCTATATGGCATTCAAAATGCATTATTTAAAAGGGGAGTTATAAGGGGGCCTGAATTAAATAAATCGAAATATATCGCTTATTATTGATTTTTGTGACAAATATTACATAACAAAAGTTTCTTTAAAAATAATTTCCGATAAGTTTTATTCCTTGAAAAAATTTTTATAGGACTGATATTTAATGAGATAAATGAGTTTTAAAATTAAAATAACTGCCATCTAAGGCCGTGTAATGAATTAAAAAACAAATGACTTCGTCTATAAGGGGCCTTGGACAGCAACAATCGAAAGCTATGAAAGATAGCCTACAGATAATGTTTCTGTGTTTGTATGAAGTAATATCAGAAGCTAAATTAACAGATTTGTATAATTAATTATTAATTCACCATTGGAAAGTGTAGTTTCTCTAGATGGACATAATGCTATAATGTTATTACAGTAACTTCTGAGTGAATCGAGGACAGGTAAGATTAAAATAGCTTCTTATGCACAGAAAACTTGATAGGCTATTCTGTACATTCGTTTCCTGTATTTCCTAAACTAATTTTTATGACCAAATGAGTGATCTCTGGATCAAAATGATCGCATTTTAATTATGCAAATACAATTTAAATTAAGTAACATAATAAACGATTTATCCTTATATCAAACACGAATGTTCCCTGGATCAAATGCCCTATTTTAATTATGTAATTACGTTATATTTATTTCTAACGGGTGCAGCGGAGCGCACGGGTACGGCTAGTAATATATATAATTTGAAATGGTAATCGAAATTACGGGAAAACGGCTGAGCGGATTTTAATAAATGATCCCTCATTTTGAAGCTTAGAACCCGAAGTTTTTCAGAAAAATAGTAACTTTTAGTAAAGCGTTAGTTTTCATATTTTCCAAAATCCATCTTTCGTCAGTTTTGAAAACTAATTGCATCATTTCAGAATAAAGCAAAACACACACTAGCCTACAATAAACAATAGACTATTATACGAAGGCCATGACCTGAAGGATTGCTGACATATTTAGAGTTCAAATTCAATTAGTTATTAAAAACTTCAAGGCTTACTAAAAATAATTTACAGGTCTGATTCCGCGATGTGTAATTTTATGAGTACAGCTGTGTATTGGATATTAAAATCTAAAAAATTTGAGATGGTTTGATGACATTATTACCATTAGAAATTAAATATTATTATAATTAATGCCATGATACGACTATTTTTCATTAATTACAGGTACTAATGCTATATTGATGATACGAAAGTGAAACGTTTTGAGGTTATATAAGTAGATGTAGAGAATGTATGAAATTAGATCTTCATTTCTATAATTTACTGAATGGCGGCTATGTAGTATATAACTACAAAACTTACGTAAGATAATAATATTGTTATTAAAAATGAAATATTTTTATAGTTATTAATCAAGTGGGGTTGGGCCTTTTTCATATACTTAATGGCGGTGCGGTGTAGATATTTATATGCGTCATTCTCTTCAGTATTGGCTCGAGAGAGCGCAAAAATTACAGTTCCTAAGGAAAGACCAATAGGTATTACTTAGTGATAAAATAAGGGACCTAAAAAATTTTCTAGTCTCCCGATCATTTCAGCAAGATCTCTTAACAGGATGAAATGATTTTACCCTCTACCTTTCAAGCTCTCCATGCAGCAGGTATACCAAGATTCTATATTTATTGTTCGAAAGCATAGCAAACCTCACATTTTTTTTAACTTTCGCGTACAATTCACAATGACCTGAATTAGCTATTATTTAGTCCCACATGAAAAACCAACTGATCGTTCTGACATTGTTACTTGCGTTTTCGCGTTGAAACTCAAAACCTGAAGGTGGATAGGTTCAAGAAAAAGTATTTGGCATAAAAAACATTCAGAGGGAGTATGTTTCATTATTATGGAAGAAAATAACTTTCAAAATGTCTGGTATTCTATATTGAAAATAAATCTCAAAAATTTTTATTTGAACTTCTAATTTTCTTAGTTTGCAGCATTTTCTGCACACACCACTAGTTGAAATAGATCCTTTACTTCTGCACGTATTGTTACTTAGTTACCTTAGAGTGCAGTTTTGAGAAGGCTTTGGAATAATATTGCTCTAAATTTTCAATGCAAAATATATTTTGTGCGAGATCCTGCGTATTTGCTTGTTTTCCGCACAGAACCAATACGCGATAAGTGTGAAATACCACATTCAGTATTCCCAACCTAACACACATAACAATTTCCCTCTTCTTACCGCTTAAGCGCGACATTCATTTCACTGCTTTAGGCTTTTAACATATTATTTTTAGAGACGTTTAACATAGTAATAATTATAAATTGGAAACTTACCACTGCAATTTCACCTAAATTGCAATGTTAATTATTTTTTTAAATATTTGCAAAAATTAAGTAACGTCTACTACTCCACGAAACTTATTGCATTCCTGATACAAGTAACATTAAAGAAGCAGTGAAAAAATTAACGAGATTCCAGATGGCGATGTTATTACTGCAATATGTTTTATAAATAATATTGTTAAAATATTAAAATGAAAAATAAATCATTACATAACCTTACCGTTTGTTTTAAGTTCGCATTTATAGACTGGGGGAAAAAAAGACAGACGTATATCACGGTCTGCTGGAGAATAGTAAACACAGAAAACATTTTATAGCAACAATGTTGAAGAAAGATATTTTGGTGTTCCGAAGTTGGCGTCATTAAACAGAAACCAACATGGAGATTTCATTGCAACTAATTAGAAATTCGTCTTTCAGGTATGTAATAAACGATCTTCGCACAAAATAATGTACGATACACGAGCGGTATGTTTGTTTTCATGTTCTCGGAAATTAAAAAAGCTCAACTACGTTTCGCTTTTTCAATCTTTTCCTCGACCATGAAAACGTCAACATACCGCTCTTGTAACGCATATTACTATTATTTGCGATTTTAAAAGTATGATCGTGCAGAAAATGTTGTACAATACACATTTGTGAAGTGCATTACAAAATCTCGGAAATTGAAAAACTCGCTCTCCTCGTTTTTCAAACTTTTCCTCGAATTCGTAAAAAGCACTTCCTAACCTGGTATAGTAATTTACGACCCTACGAAAAGCATTTATAGTCATACTCTTTCATCACCAAATTTTTACACCATTTCTAGTCCATTTTATAACAGCTGAGACTAACAAAGACAGAGATCTGATATTGTATTAACTTTTAATTGTAAATTTATATCACAAAAATTACTATTTGTTCGTTTAGTATGTTTTATATACATAAAATATGTTTGTTTTAAGGGACTGGTAATATATTTACTATAATTATTTTACGGAATAACAGACTGCAGGGTGAATTTCATAGGAGAGTAGACGCCAACATTTTTAATCCCTATTCTATGAACAAGAAGAGAGAAGTGAAATAACATAAACCAAATTGCATAGATTTTCAATTATTGCCAATGCAATTACTAATTATTGTTACAGGAACAAAATAACAAAAATTTAACAAAGCAAAATAATTAACTCTGAATAAACTGATTCCATTTCTACCTGGAAATAAAATCATTTTCATAGAAATAATTTCACACTGATGACCTATATCTGAACGTCAGTTGTTTGTACATATACAGCTATCTCCGATTTAGTCTGCTGATATGTTTAAAATGAGCTCCCGAAAGAAAGTTACCAGTGATTGTACTGACAACTCTACTTTGATCTGTGATTTCCAGTCTGCTATTACTATACTGATATGCAGCGCCACTGTACTACTATTTCGTCAACTAATAATAGTATGTTTAATTTTACTATTTTATAATTTTATGACACATTACTTTGACCCAGTGGTTTGGTCCGTTATAAGTCTACATTATACATCTTGATTACACAATTTTTAACACTGTATCACTTCGTAATATGTATTATACTGGATGTTCAGTTCAAAGTGTGTCAAAGCTCGCTGTATGCCGTCATGTGGCTAGCCGATGAGCCTAGAGAATTCAATCTTCCTACACTTCCGCACAGGTGTATAACCTATGAGGTAGAGAAGTTGCCTACCAAGTACGGCGTTCATTCTGAAGAGTACGTACCGATACGTATGGTAACGCCGGTAGTGGCAGGAATGTGAACTGTTTGGAAATACGTACTGTCGGGATATGGGGAGAGGGTTAAAACGATTACTTACGTATTTGTTGACATTAACTTCGACGGTCAACATGGACACGGAGCATTTGATTTGTGTTGTGGAATGTTGCCGTACGCAACCGATGATAACAAATACCCTGCGTACGACTTGCCGGCGCAAAACACAGTTCGAAAGAGGTTATGGTAGCACACAGACCGTACAGATCGCCATCTGTTGCTACGACGTTCAAGTTATACCGTACACGTTCTCAAGTTCAGATTGAAGAACGCCTTAAATAATAGGCAACTTCTCTAACATATAAGCTGAAACTCGCTTCAAATCGGTGACCCAACAACAGTGACGTCATGACACACTTTGAAATGAACACCCAGTATGTCTTTCTCGTGTTAAATTCTATCGTACCTGGTTAACATGTGTCGGCCTGTTATGGGCCTTCTTCAGAAATGCCTGTTGCTGTCTTGGCGCCTTTTGTTTTGTTTCCTGTGGGGGTGTGTTTGTGTGGTGTAATGTGGAGCCAAGGAGTGTGTTCTGAAATTAAGTGGTGTGTTGAGGATTTCATTTGGATGTGTTTTTATTGGTCTGTATATTTCGTATTGTTCTAATGTGTTCAATTTCTGGTTTTTTGATTGGTCTATTGATCAGATTTTTTGTATTCGACAGATTTTGGAGAAAAAATGAAAGCATAAGGTTATAGTACATCAGTTATTCATAGATTTCAAAAAGGCATATGACTCGGTTAAGAGAGACATTTTATATAATATTCTTATTGAATTTGGTATTACCAAGAAAAAAGTTCGCTTAATTAAAATGTGTCTCATTGAAACATACAGCTTTTCCAATTCACTACAGATTAAAGCAAGGAGATGCACTATAACCTTTACTTTTTAACTTCGCTCTAGAATATGCCGTTAAGAAAGTTCAGGATAACAGACAGGGTTTGGAATTGAACGGGTTATATCAGCTTCTTGTCTATGCGGATGACGTGAATATGTTAGGAGAAAATCCACAAATGATTACGGAAAATACGGAAATTTACTTGTAGCAAGTAAAGCGATAGGTTTGGAAATAAGCCCCGAAAAGACAAAAGATGTGATTATGTCTCGTGATCAGAATATTGTACGAAATGGAAATATAAAAATTGAATATTTATCCTTCGAAGAGGTGGAAAAATTCAAATATCTTGGAGCAACAGTAACAAATATAAATGACACTCGGGAGGAAATTAAACACAGAATAAATATGAGAAATGCGTGTTATTATTCGGTTGAGAAGTTTTTGTCATCCAGTCTGCTGTCCAAAAATCTGAAAGTTATAATTTATAAAACAGTTACATTACCGGTTGTTCTTTATGGTTGTGAAACTTGGACTCTCACTTTGAGAGAGGAACAGAGATTAAGGGTGTTTGAAAATAAGATGCTTAGGAAAATATTTGGGGCTAAGAGGGATGAAGTTACAAGAGAATGGAGAAAGTTACACAACACAGAACTGCACGCATTGTATTCTTCACCTGACATAATTAGGAACATTAAATCCAGACGTTTGAGATGGGCAGGGCATGTAGCACATATGGACGAATCCTGAAATGCATATAGAGTGTTAGTTATGAGACTGGAGAAAAAAAGACCTTTGGGAAGGCCAAGACGTAGATGGGAGGATAATATTAAAATATATTTGAGGGAGGTCGAATATGTGACAAAGATTGGATTAATCTTGATCAGGATAGGGACCGATGGCGGGCTTATGTGAGGGCGGTAATGAATCTGCGGGTTCCTTAAAAGCCATTTGTAAGTCAGTAAGTTAATTGTTACAATAATTTATTCAAACTACTAATAATGTTAAAGAGGAAGGAGCAAACATTTCAAATGTTATACATTTTGATAAATAGTTGGGTTCTTGAAAGATCAGTGTCGTGGTCCATGTTGCCTTAATAAATATATATATATATATTTTTTTTTTTTTAAGATTAACTGTAAGGATACATTTTGAACGATCGGGCAGTTTTTACGAACCCTTTCACAGGTTGGATATAAAACCTAAAAAAATCTATTTTACCTATTCCAAAAACCTAAAAATCTGGTCCCTACTTATGAAACCTTCCTAGAAGCTGCTTACATGTCTTATCCACAGTTTTTCACAGTATTTACCCATAATGAACGTTGCCATGGGCCTATTAACTTTGACATTGAGTAGATACACGGTACACCTTCCGCGATATGGGGTCAGCGCAACGTTGGGACTCTTAATTTAAACACATGGCGTCGCACTGCGTACAGACATGCTTTAACGCAATCGGGATTTACGACAACACCCTTCATACTGAGTTGAAACTTCATGTATATATATTGCAGAGTCTTATATCTTATATTCATGAAAAGAAATATGAATATTAATATACCGCAATACGTAAAATTAAATATTATACATATATCTACCGGTATCGCTTGGACGCGTTTTCCTGCCTAGCCGGATCTGAGTTCGGACATGAGTTCGATTCCTGGTTGGGCTGATTAGCAGATTCCGAGATTTTCCCTATTGTAAGACGAATGTGAAGCAAGCCTCCACTTTCATCACAACGAAAACGAAAAGTCGTTCACGCCCTCAGTGCAATTTGAACCCATCATCATGACTTCACTCAGTGTCGAAATGCGCCTTTACCCTTGTATTCCTCGCGTGTTCACTACAGAGTTGTGGATGCATTCATACTGATGCATGGAAATGAATAACATTGTATTCGTAGTTTAATAATTAAATTGACATTTTATGTTCGCAGTGACATATTTTGTTGTATAATTATTACTTACTAGCCGTACGCGTGCGCTCCGCTGCACCCGTTACAAATAAATATAAAGTAATTACATAATTACAATAGGACATTTTATCCAGGGAACATTCGTGATTGATAGAAGAATAAATCGTTTAATATGTTACTTAATTTAAATTCCATCCAAATAATTAAAATGCGATCATTTTGGTCCAGAGACCACTCATTGGTGCAATGACAATTCCTTTAACATGTTTCTTAATTTTTATTACATGCAACCATAGTTTAATGAACACTGACATCATTTAGATTTAATTTGTATATTTTATTTTACTTGTTATAGGTTTCCATTGAATTACTGTATGGTAATAACTTAATTTTAACCCTTGTTTTCTTCGTATTCAGTAAATGGCGCTTGGCCCACTTTGGTTCTGAACCCTTCAAATAACTTAAATTATATAATATTATATTATATTATATTATATTATATTATATTACATTATATTATATTATATCAGAAGTTACTGTAATAACATTATAGCATTATGTCCATCTAGAGAAACTACACTTTCCAATGGTGAATTAATAATTAATTATACAAATCGGTTAATTTAGCTTCCGATATTACTTCATACAAACACAGAAACATTCTCTGTAGGCTATCTTTCATAGCTTTCGATTGTTGCTGTCCAAGGCCCCTTATAGACGAAGTCATTTGTTTTTTAATTCATTACACGGCCTTAGATGGCAGTTATTTTAATTTTAAAACTCATTTATCTCATTAAATATCAGTCCGATGAAAATTGTTCAAGGAATAAAACTTATCGCAAATTATTTTTAAAGAAACTTTGTTATGTAACATTTTTCACAAAAATCAATAATAAGCGACATATTTCAATTTATTTAATTCAGGCCCCCTTATAACCCCCCCTTTTAAATGATTTATTTTGAATGCCATATAGCCTATAATCTAAGTTATAACGAACTTAATTTATATTCTAATTTTCATATAAATCCGTTCAGTCATTATCGCGTGAAAAGGTAACAAACATACAGACAGACAGACATACAAACAAAAATTTCAAAAATGCGATTTTCGGTTTCAGGGTGGTTAATTATATATGTTAGGACCAATTATTTTTGCAAAATCGAAAATTACCACAAAAATATTGGCTACAGATTTATTATTAGTATAGATATCTGCTACAGAAGGTTTCTAGAAAGATTTTAATACTGATATTTGTGTACAATAATTCGTCCTGAATGGCAATGTTTGTGTAACATTATGAATATAAATGTATGGATATGAAATACGGAGTGAGTAAAAGTATAGAACAATGCTTGTAACTTTCTTATTTATAATGTTATGAAGAAACTATTTATACAAAAGTTGTAAGGTATCAAAGAAAGAATATTTTGAACATGTTTTCAAATAGGGTAAACTAGGGTCTGTTGGACAGTCGGGCATGTTGGACAGTCGGGCATGTTGGACACTCCGTACTTTAACGTGTTACCACGCCACTTGTGGGCACCACATTCAGCTAGAAGTCAATGACGGAAGTAGGCACGAGTGGGGCTAATTCCGTCATTGACTTCTAGCAGAATGTGGTACCCACAAGTGGCGTGGTAACACGTTACAGTACAGAGTGTCCAACATGCCCGACTGTCCAACAGACCCTAGTTTACCCTACTATGTTTTAATTTATAAAGAGTGTGCTAATGATTTTTTTTTTTAATAGCGCCATCTACTTATTCCCCATTTTTGGATTCTCCAGGCCTCAGTACGTACAAAATCATATTTTTTTGCCATTTATAAACTATTCTTTTATAAAAATTATCTCTTTTGATGGCAATGTATGTATACTGAATAAAGGAAATTTTTAATGCTTTAGTACATCAATTTGAGGAGACTTTGGATAAACAATTGCCGACAAAAGCTAATAGAAACAAGTGAAAAAAACTAATAAAAACAATTGAATAACAATATTAATATTACTCAAATTTATAATTTAAAAAAGACACATTGTAGGATATGCACCATTGAAATTTAATTGCAATAGTACTACAATACATTGATTTTAAAGCAAGAAAACCCGCTAAAACCAAAATTAACATTGTTGTGCTATAGCACGTGTTGATTTCAGTTCACAAAAGGTGTTCAAAATGGTCCTCATTTACTGCCAAAAATTTATAAATTGTTTAGTTTTAATCATTGTTATTCATTTGTTTTTATTAGCTTTATTGACTTGTTTCTATTAGCGTTTGTCTGCAATTGTTTAATCCAAAGCCTCCTCAAATTGATGTACTAAAGCATTAAAAATTTCCTTTATTCAGTATACATACATTGCCATCAAAAGAGATAATTTTCAGAAAAGAATAGTTTATAAATTGCAAAAAAAAAAAAAAAGTATAATTTTGTCCGTACTGAGAATCCAAAAATGAAAAAATAAGTACATGGTGTCTTTAAAAACACTCATTGGCACACTCTTTATAAATGAAAAGCATGATACTTGAAAATATGTTCAAAATATTTCTTCTCTGATACTCTACAACTTTTGTATAAACAGTTTCTTCATAAAATTATAAATAAGAAAGTTACAAGCATTGTTCCATACTTCTTACTCATCCTATATAGTAAAAGTACATATAAATAATTACAAAATATAAATATGAATTATGATTTATAAATGATGAAGTATGAAATATATAATATGCTGTATAACACGACATATACAGTATAAGGTATGAAATACTATGGCATTCAATAAATAATGGCAACAATACAATAAATCAGCGCTCCTAGCGGTGAGCATCGGAATCTTTTACTGCGTAATAGAGGAGCGGTTTTTACATAAATTTGGAATATTAAAAGTCTTTAAGTAACTATATTTTGTGAGTACAGGGACTGTTTTTGATTTTTATTAAGTAATACCGACCTAAAGACCAGTCCAGAAATGCATATAGAATGTTAATTGGGAGGCCGGAGGGAAAAAGACCTTTGGAGAGGTCGAGACATAGATGGGAGGATAATATTAAAATGGATTTGAGGGAGGTGAGATATGATGGAAGAGACTGGGTTAATCTTGCTCAGGATAGGGACCGATGGCGGGCGTATGTGTGGGCGGCAATGAACTTCCGGTTTATCTAAAAGTCATTTGTAAGTAAGTAAATACCGCATTAAAAATATTCAGTAGGTATGAACAAAGGTACTTCATAAAAATATGTTGAAAGAGGGAAAATGCAACTCGATGCTTTAGGGTATTAAAAGAATCTTATGGGAGAGAAGTATTACACAATGAACTATTTCAAGGTGGGTGGAAACGAGGCATTCACTTCCAATCAGGAGCTGAAACCAAAGAGCTTTAGATGAATCAGTGATAGAGAGACATCCACAGATGCTGCAGATGGAATTTGGCAACGTATTGTTGACATGGTAGGGAACTGCACTTTAAGTATGTAATGCCAAAAGTAACCCAAATAAATTGTGTGAAACAGTAACTATGTTGACATTACTTTTCAAATGCCCTGGTATATAATGTTAAGTAGAGAATTTATGATATTAAGTACGGCATATACAATATGAAGTTCGGAAAATACAATATTAAGTGTGACATATAATATAAAGTATGGCATATAAAATGTATAAAATATGATATACTAAATCTGGAATATGACATTAAATTAATATTATAGAGTATGACAAAGTGTCAAGTACAGTAGTACTCATACAACAAATAAAATATGGAGTATGACGCATAAAATATGAAGAATAACACACAAAATATGGAGAATATGGAGATTGACATATAAAATATGGGGAATAACACACAAAATACATATAGAGTATGACACACAAAATATGGAGTATGACAATGGAGGATGATACATAAAATATGGAGTATGACACATAAGATATGGGGAATTATACATAAAATATGGAGTATGATACATAATGTGAAGTATGACACATAAAATATAAGAAATGACTCACCAAATATGGAGTGTGACACATAAAATATGAGAAATGATACACCAAATCTGGAGTATGACACATAATAGCCTATATGAAATATGACACAAAATATGGGGAATGACACACAAAATATGAAGTATAACACATAAAATATGGACTGTGACACATAAAATGAAGTATGATACACACATTATAAAACATGGCATACAAAGTATGGAACATGACACAAAGTATGGAGCGAAATTATAAAACATACTGTATAGCATGACATATAAAACAGAATATCATATAAAATACATATGTAGTATGACATAAAATATAGAGAATGCCAAATAAAATTGTGGAGTACGACGTAAAATACGAAATGCGACACATAAAATATGGAATGCGACACATTAAATATGGAATGTAACACATAAAATATGGAATGCGACACATAAAATATGAAATGCGACACATAAAATATGGAATGTAACACATAAAATATGGAATGTAACACATAAAATATGGAATGCGACACATAAAATATGGAATGTAACACATAAAATATGGAATGCAACACATAAAATATGGAATGTAACACATAAAATATGGAATGCGACACATAAAATATGAAATGCGACACATAAAATATGGAATGCAACACATAAAACATGGAATTCGACACATAAAATATGAAATGCGACACATAAAATATGGAATGCAACACATAAAATATGGAATTCGACACATAAAATATGAAATGCGACACATAAAATATGGAATGCAACAGATAAAATATGGAATGTAACACATAAAATATGGAATGCGACACATAAAATATGAAATGCGACACATAAAATATGGAATGCAACACATAAAATATGGAATGCAACACATAAAATATGGAATGCGACACATAAAATATGAAATGCGACACATAAAATATGGAATGCAACACATAAAATATGGAATGTAACACATAAAATATGGAATGCGACACATAAAATATGAAATGCGACACATAAAATATGGAATGCAACACATAAAATATGGAATTCGACACATAAAATATGGAATGCGACACATAAAATATGGAATGCAACACATAAAATATGGAATTCGACACATAAAATATGGAATGCGACACATAAAATATGGAATGCAACACATAAAATATGGAATTCGACACATAAAATATGGAATGCGACACATAAAATATGGAATTCGACACATAAAATATGGAGTAGATACGACACGCAAAATATGGAGCAAGTTATTGTTTAGTCAACTGTCCGAAGACAGGTTTGAAACTCACAAGTGATACCAACACGACACCACTTATGAGGCAACTAGGCCAGGAGTGACACGCAAAGTATGGAGTATGTATGACATAGTAGGTGACGGTGTAGGTATGACATAAACTGTGGGATAGATTTGACATATAAAATGTGGAGTAGGTATGACATAAAATGTAGAGTAGATATGAGACATAGAATAGAAATTATTCTTAAATGATTGTGGATTATATGTAAATATAACCATTTAATGACTTGTTTAAGCTTAACACTGTACACAATCATCTTACCTACCTTTAGAGGTTTATTCTGAAGAAATCGTTTGGTTTTTTTTATTAATATTTTCAATTGCTAAACTAAGTTAATTATAATCGAAATATTATGTATATAGGATTGACTATAAAATTCATAAATTTGTGTTTTATAATCATGACTCGACTGTGTTAGTATAAATTATTTGTTGACTTCAAACGGCACGGCGACACATTTTTCGGCATAAAAATGCACGTTGAGAAAAGACGAAATTGCGTACGGCAAGTGGGACTCTAATTCTTAGTCGTGATTTTAGAATAGCGACATAGCATTATAACACTGCCCTTCGGCGTAAGGAATCACGCACTCTTTGAAATTTGTTTTAATACGTTAATAAGAAAGTCCTGATAACGATCCCCAGTTAATCTCTGTGGTAGCACGTATGACCCTATTAATCTATCACCAAGAACGCCTGCCCATAAATTAATTGGGAATCGGTGCTGATGCCTTGTTTCTTCAACTGCATGGGGATTTTCATCAGCCCACACATGCTGATTACGAAAATTCACAACACCATCTCTGCTGAACCCCTCTCGTATCCGAAACCAGAATTTTGTTTTCAGTATTCCTTGCGACGTATCATTCATTATTCCACGCCAGGGGTGTCAACTACAGTATGATTATCTGGTAGTCTGCTGTATTGTAGGGCAGAAAAATGCATTGCCATAAATGGACGTCACATTGAGCATCTCCTATGAACAAGTGTTCAGATCTCAGAAAGTATGTGTTGTAGGACCCATGTTTATTAGACATTATTCTCTTGTTTTGATGCATAGGCCTACTATCATCTCCTAAAATATTGGATACATTTTAACATCCTGTATATGACAAAATCTTAATTTAATAAGGCAATGTCCCTTAATATTAATACAGCGAAATAAGTAACAGTACCATAGTCTCTGCACATGAATTTAAGGTATAGACCATTTGGTACATTCCGCTCTCTTTTGAGTGAGAATTATGAACCAACACTATTTATTAACAGAGAGACATGTCGTTACTATGGGGCTAGATCAGTTCTTAAGATACCATAAAATAAACACAAGACAATAACACAACCAGTTCTTGAAAAATTGTAATAAATCTTCACTTTATTACCGGGTATCGAACCCGATACGCCACTGTTATAACCGGAAATACTACCGCTTGAACCTCAGAAGAGAGCAATATTCATTATATTTTGGTATTTAAAATCAACCAACATAGTTTATAATGGGCCTACTGTTCATTTGGATGCATTCAGGATTTCATTGTGTTGTATTGTATTTATTTACATTCCATATTCCTACATCACTTCTCAGCTAGAATATGGAACAAGTCAAAAAATGTCTTAATAGTACTATAAAGTCTTAATTCATAGTCACAGTAAAGTTGAAATATATACAGAAGAGTTTTAAAATAGGTATATTAGTACAACACAAGGGGTTAGTATCGATACTTAATAAAACATATAGGCCTAATATTCGTAAATGTCATAAATTCACTTACAGAAGTCGTGAGAAATTAGGCACTTCTTTAATTTGGCTCTAAATAATATTATGTCTTAGGTTTGATTTTTTATAATCATAGGAAGACTATTAAAAATATTTACTGCCATATAACACATTCCTTTTTGATAGCACGATAGACTTTCCGATGGAATATGAAAGTCATTTTTTGACGAATATTTTATACTATAAAGTGTTGAATTAGTTACAAAGTTTTCACGATTATATACGAGGAAGTTTATTTTTAGTAGGTTATTTAGCGTTTTAATGAAATGAAAGTGATAATGCCGGTGAAATGAGTCCGGGGTCCAGCATCGATAGTTACCCAGCATTTTCTCATATCGGGTTGAGGGGAAATCCCGGAAAATGCCTCAACCAGGTAACTTGCCCCTCCCTGGATTCGAACCCGTGCCATCTGGTTTCACGGCCAAGAAGTTTTTTAATGAAAAAAATGCTTATATTATTTATATTTTTTTAAATGGTCGTTCACAATTTCCTAAATTTGGCACCTGCTATTATTTTAATTACACTTTTTTGTAGTAGGAATATACTGTTACTATCTGTAAAATTTCCCCAGAATATTATTCCAAAATTCAGTATTGACTGAAAATATGTAAAGTATATTGTTTTTAAGGTATTGATATTTACTATCTTTGCCGCAGTTCTAATAGCAAAACAAGCTGAATTGAGTTTGGGGGTAAAAGGTAAAGATATCCCATCACATGCCATGAAGGCACTTGGTAGAGGTAGAGCCCCATGCTTTCCATGACCTCGGCACTAGAATGAGGTGGTGTAGTCGGCACCACGCTCTGACCGCCTTTTACCCCCGGGAAAGACCCGGTACTTTGTATTGTATTGTATTGTATTTATTAACATTCCATGGTATTTATACATGCTTACAGCTAGAATATGGAACAAGTCAAAAAAACTTAATACTATTATTAAAATCTTAATTTATAGTCACAGTCTAGATGAAATATATACGGAAGAGATTTACAATATAGTCTACTAGTACAGCACAAAGTTTTAGTATCAATTTCATGAAGTGTTATTGAATGTCATGAATTCACCTACATAATAGAAGGCGTGAGAAATTAGGTACTTCTTTAATTTGGCCCTAAATAATCTTATGTTTTGAGTTTCATTTTTATATCGATAGGGAGGCTATTAAAAATTTTTACTGCCATATAACGCACTCCTTTTTGATAGCACGATAGACTTGCCGATGGAGTATGAAAGTCATTTTTGACGTGTATTTATGCTATGAACTGTTGAATTAGTTACAAAGTTTTCACGATTACATACGAGGAAGATTATTAATGAAAAGATATACTGACAAGCCATGGGAATTATTTGTAGTTTTTTGAAAATAGTCCTACCTGACTCCCTAGATTTGGCACCTACTATTATTGTAATAGAAATATATTGTTACTATCTGTGGAATTTCCCCAGAATATTATTCCAAAACTCATTACCGAGTGGAAATATGCAAAGTATATTGTTTTTAAAGTATTGATTGATATTTACTATCTTTTGCATAGATCTAATAGCAAAACAAGCTGAATTTAATTTGGGGGTAATTTCTTTAATATGATTTTTCCAATTTAACACATTATCGATTTTTAAGCCAAGAAATTTGGTTGTTGTTGTTTCTAATAGGGATCTATTATTAATTATTGCGCTAGAAATTTGCGACGTTGAATTTGGACAGTTTTATAGAAGGCTGAGTGAACCTCGGGGGCGTTCTGGAAGTTTATTTAGCTTGGGGGTAATTTCTTTAATATGATTTTTCCAATTTAATATATTATCGATTTGTAAGCCAAGAAATTTGAATGTATAATAATTATTAATTAGGTCACATGCAGAATGTTTTGAGAAGTTTGTAATCCCTATTTGTTGTTTCAAAACTTGCCACTATAGATGATGCCAATTTTGCCGAAAGCTTTTAAACTTTTCTCCGCAAGAAAAACTCGTAGAAAGAGTTATTGATATTTACTATCTCTTCCACAGTTCTAGTAGCAAAACATGCTGAATTTAGCTTGGGGGGTAATTTCTTTAATATTATTTTTCTAACGTAATGTGTTATCGATTTGTAAACCAAGAAATTTGAATGTATAACAATTATTAATTAGGTCTCATGCAGAAAGTTTTGAGAAGTTTGTAATCCCTATTTGTTGTTTCAGAATTTGCCACTATAGATGATGCCAATTTTTGCCGAAAACTGTTTAACTTTTCTCCGCAAGAAAAACTCGTAGAAAGAGTTATAGATATTTACTATCTCTTCCACAGTTCTAATAGCAAAACATGCTGAATTTAGCTTTGGGGGGTAATTTCTTTAATATTATTTTTCTAACGTAATGTGTTATCGATTTGTAAACCAAGAAATTTGAATGTATAACAATTATTAATTAGGTCTCATGCAGAAAGTTTTGAGAAGTTTGTAATCCCTATTTGTTGTTTCAAAATTTGCCACTATAGATGATGCCAATTTTGCCGAAAGCTTTTAAACTTTTCTCCGCAAGAAAAACTCGTAGAAAGAGTTATTGATATTTACTATCTCTTCCACAGTTCTAGTAGCAAAACATGCTGAATTTAGCTTGGGGGGTAATTTCTTTAATATTATTTTTCTAACGTAATATGTTATCGATTTGTAAACCAAGAAATTTGAATGTATAACAATTATTAATTAGGTCTCATGCAGAAAGTTTTGAGAAGTTTGTAATCCCTATTTTTTGTTTCAAAATTGGCCACTAGAGATTACGCCAATTTTTGCCGAAAGCTTTTAAACTTTTCTCCGCAAGAAAAACTCGTAGAAAGGGCTAACTCTAGGTCAACTTGGCATGCACTGGAAGAACATCTCGCACAAGCACTTACATTTCACTGCGGTCGACTTGATGCTGAGCCGTCGGTGACTAAAACTTTGCACAATCCGTCGCACTCGCCAAATTGAAAAACCACACACAACGCAGCAACAAACAAATGAAAGTGGCGGTGGACGCCTCCTCCACTTCGTCCGTATGACCAACTAAGAGCCCAGCGCCGAGGAGCGTCGTTTGTACTCGTGAGTGGTTGCTAAGCGACGGAAGCGGCGAGTTTTTGGCGCATGGTGATGCAGCTTCCCCGCAGGACCAAACCTCCACCCTCTCTTTCACTCAGTAGCGCACCCGCTAGCCCCCTCGCACCCCTAACCCCCTCGCCCACGACTCCCGTCACTGGGCCATGTGCGTCTCTTTCCCCGAGTCGCGTGTCCATTCTAATTTGTTTCGCGGCTAATGGAAACTGCACTTCGCTTGTTTTCTTCGCTTTATTTCTTGAAAAATTCATAAGCTATTTTCTCCTTTGCTTCATAAAATTGACGCAATGTTACAATCAGTGATAGGATCCTACTCGTTGATATAAAAACTGTTTCTTCTCCTCGCTGTATACAGTAGGCTTGTACATTGTTCCGTCGCTCCAACCATCTTATCCCAGAGATTGTTATGTCACAGTATCCAGCTTGATTAAAAATACAATTTTTCGACCTAGAAAATCCTCCGAGTCTTGCTGTTGCGTCGTATGCCACAAGAATGCAGAATGATCTAGAATGTTTTCACTAACAACGTTAAGGTCATAAGACCTTCTCTTCCACTCAAGCAACCTTAATCAATACAATAATGGCATACTTACGTACATACTGGCTTTTAAGGAACCCGCAGCTTCATTGCCGCCCTCACATAAGCCCGCCATTGGTCTCTATCCTAAGCAAGATTAATCTATTCTCTATCATATCCACCTCCCTCAAATACATTTTAATATTATCTTCCCATCTACGTCTCGGCCTCCCTAAAGGTCTTTTTCCCTCCGGCCTCCCAACTAACATTCTATATGCATTTCTGGATTCGCCCATACGTGCTACTTGCCCTGCCCATCTCAAACGTTTGGATTTAATGTTCCTAATTATGTCAGGTGAAGAATACAATGCGTGCAGTTGTGTTGTGTAACTTTCTCCATTCTCCTGTAACTTCATCCCTCTTAGCCCCAAATTTTTTCCAAGGCACCTTATTCTCAAACACCCTTAATCTCTGTTCCTCTCTCAAAGTGAGAGTCCAAGTTTCACAACCATACAGAACAACCGGTAATATAACTGTTTTATAAATTCTAACTTTCAGATTTTTCGACAGCAGACTGGATGATAAAAGTTTCTCAACCGAATAATAACAGGTATTTCCCATATTTATTCTGTGTTTAATTTCCTCCCGAGTATCATTTATATTTGTTACTGTTGCTCCCAGATATTTGAACTTCTCCACCTTTTCAAAAAATATATTTCCAATTTTTATATTTGCATTTCGTACAATATTCTCGTCACGAGACATAATCATATACTTTGTTTTTTCGGGATTTACTTCTAAACCCATCTCTTTACTTGCTTCCAGTAAAATTCCCGTGTTTTCCCTAATCGTTTGTGGATTTTCTCCTAACATATTCACGTCATCCCCATAGACAAGCAGCTGATGTAACCCGTTCAATTCCAAACCCTCTCTGTTATCCTGGACTTTCCTAATGGCATACTCTAGAGCAAAGTTAAAAAGTAAAGGTGATAGTGCATCTCCTTGCTTTAGCCCGCAGTGAATTGGAAAAGCATTTGACAGAAACTGACCTATACGAACTCTGCTGTACGTTTCACTGAGACACATTTGAATGAATCGAACTAGTTTCTTCGGAATACCAAATTCAATAAGAATATCATATAAAACTTCTCTCTTAACCATTTCCTTGTGCTATGTATTTAATTGTGTTTAACTCTTCCTTGTAGTCTTGCTGGCTCATTGGTATGTTGAGTGGTATGTGTACCATTTTCGGAATGTAGCTTGTTTGTGTTGTGTTGGATGATTTGTCACTATGAATAATAACCACAACTCTCAGTTACATTTCCAATATATTATATCGTCAACAATACTATTTAATCACTGTCCAGCATGTGGACTATATAATACGATATGAAAGGTTTATTCCGCAAAGAGTTGGAGTTTATTTTTCAATTTACCATATACTTCCTATCAAAGTAAGAAATACTCGTAATAATTACACCACCAATAAAATTAATGCTTAAAAATAAACCACAGCCTGCCTTTCGCAAATCAATTTTGTTTCAGCAATGAATAAGTTTGAATAGCCTTTGATTCTTTGCATCGAGTCTGATCGATTTTATGACATCATCAATTCTTTCTCTGGGAAGAAAGTGCGAAGGAAATCTTTGTACATCACAAGTAAGATGCATGTATTTTGATTCCAGTAATTTATTGTTTTCTGAATTGTAACACTTCATTTAAGACAAATTTAAACTAAACATGACTATATAATAGCTGTTTGTGGGATTTGGGGGGCGGAAAATTTCAGCATTGCCTAGAGGCGTCACTATACCTAAATCCGGTTCTGCCGGTACGCACCTATTACTAATTTTATTTATTTATTTAATCTGATAAGATTAAAGCCATAAGGCCTTCTCTTCCATCCCACCAGATAGCACATATAAATACAAAAAAGAAATACAGACGCTGATGAAAATAATACAGAATAAAATTAAAGCCCTGTAGAAGGTCAACACTGTAGAGCTCTCATCGAGCTAATACAAGAAAAAAAAGAAAGAAAAGCAGAGATAGCAATGATGATAGTGATAACTGATAACTGACAATAATAATAATAATAATAATAATAATAATAAATACATTACATATTAATTGTCAAATTTACAACAGCAGTTACAATATTTACTACATGTCATGGGTTAAGCCGAAGTTGCGAAACCTGACAGGTGTTCAACAAGCAATTCCATGAACTAGAATGTGATTTTTTAATTTAAATTTGAATTTTGATATTGTCCGACAGTCTCTGACATGGTCAGGGAGAGAATTCCAGAGGCGTGGAATAGATATGTTGAAAGATGATGAGTAGAAGGATGTTCTGTGCAGAGGAATAGAGAGAAGGTACATGTTCCGGGTTCGAGGTAGTGAAAGGTAAACAAAACGAGATGCTAGGTAAGAGGGTGTGGATGATTTTAAGTAGTAATAAGAGAGAGTTGAAGATTCTTCTTTCTTTAAGTGGACTCCAAGACAACAATTCTAGTGACGGTGTTACATGATCGAATTTTCTAATGTTAGAAACGAAACGAACGCAGATATTGTGAACACGCTGTAGTCTATGGGCAAGATCAGTATTTAAATTCGTCAATAGAGAATCGCAATAATCGAAGTGGGGCATCACTAAAGTTTGGATCAGGTTTTTTTTAAGGCTGAGAGGTGAAACGTTGGTTAAGGGGAGAGGATAGTATTTTTGATGAAAAATGACTCAATTAAAAAAAAAAAAAATATTCTTTAAAACACTCTGTGATATGTATGGATCGCCATTTTTAAACTTCCTGCATTATGGATTTTTAAATCACTCGCCCACTTTTATTGTTGTTTCCGGTAAATTAAATTTTCAATTTTTTTTCTTTAAAATACCCTTTGATATGTGTGGAATGCATCGCATAACATTTTGTGGGTATTTGTGTCCTCATCGGATGTTGAGACGTCATTTTTAAACTTACTGCGCTATGGATTTTTAAATCACACGGCCGGTTTTATCGGTTTCCAGTAACTTCATTTTTTTTTGCTACATTGCCAGACAAAATGGATATAATTTCTGAACTATTAAAGATACATGCATGAAATTTAGAACACACATTCTTTAGACTATTAGGAAACTTTTCTCTGTAACAGAATTTTGTTAATTGATTTCATTTTAAAAATACGTCCGTTTGTTTGCAAGAAAGGAAATCAGAAAATTGTTACTAAATTTTAATTGTTTATTTTACAAACGTAGGGACTAATATCAAAATTCTGTTACAGACAGTTTGTAGAACATGCGTTTGCAAATAGGCTACATTGCAAAAACTGTTTGAATCTATCTTTTTTTGTTTTAGTAGGTTATTTTACGACGCTTTATCAACATCTAAGGTTATTTAGCGTCTGAATGAGATGAAGGTGATAATGCCGGTGAAATGAGTCCGGGGTCCAGCACCGAAAGTTACTCAGCATTTGCTCATATTGGGTTGAGGGAAAACCCCGGAAAAACCCCCAACCAGGTAACTTGCCCCGACCGGGAATCGAACCCGGGCCACCTGGTTTCGCGGCCAGACGCGCTGAGAATCTATCTTTAAAAACGGTTTAGATATATCGGTTTTAGTACAATCGTGCATTGGGTATATTTTTTTTAAATTTGGGCCCCCAAATAATTTTTTTTTCCAAAATATTTTTATTTGGTTGAGTTGCCACAGCTATGAGCTCTCTACATACAAAAAATTAATAATTTACACCAAATAGGAAAAAAGTTTTAAAAAATACCATCCTCTCCCCTTAAGTAATTTTCACTTTTAGAGGGCAGGAAGAAATTTCCCCGCATAGGTCGTCCCTTGTTTTCTAGCTTATGAAGAAGATCGCCACTCCCGTTTCTACATCTGAGAACTGTATCTATGAAAACGTGTTGCGCGAGGTGAAGGGATGTTTGGGGGGGGGGGGGTCATTCTGTCTGCATCTGCAAAACGAAGACCTGCACACTGGTACAGCGCAGTCACGTTCTCGACAGCCTTGCCCCGTAATGAATGTAACAACCCCGTAATAGCTAATGGAAGATCACTTAACACTCCTGTTAATGTTCCTCGGACCCGTTAAGAACTGCGGGAAGTGTTGTAAGGTGCAAAACTGTGTGATATAGTAATAATACCGGCGGTTAAGATTGTGACAAATGAATAGCATACCACTCAAATCTCATGCAGCAATTAAGACTGTGGGAAACTGTTAAATGTAATGGCATAATCATTTAATATAAGAAAGACATTTTTATACATTTTAATCTCTTGTGACTGTTTAACCTCGTTATAATTATAATAATATTCGCATAGTTTCGTTTGCACATCGTGAATGTTCAGAGAGCAAAGTCTCTCAACTACAAAATCCTATTACAATGATTATTTATTAGAGGAGAAAAATTCGCTCCGGCGCCGGGGATTGAACCAAGTGCTCTAACAACTGAGCTACACCGAAGTGCAACCCACAGCACCGGATCGAATCCCACTCCTCTAGTGTAGGCACTAGACTATTGCCTACTTATATCAGTAAGTAATACCTTTCTGTCTTTCCTTATTAACTGTAATTTTTGCGCTCTCTCGAACCAATACTGAAGAGAATGACTCATATAAATATCTACACCACACCGCCATTAAGTATATGGAAAAGACCCAACCCCACTTGATTAATAACTATAAAAACATTTGATTTTTAATAACAATATTATTCTCTTACGTAAGTTATGTAGTTTTATATATATATATATATATATATATATATATATATATATATATATAATAGCCGCCACTCAGTAAATTATAGAAATGAGAATCTAATTTAAGATATTCTCTACATCTACTTATATAACCCCAAAAGTTTCACTTTCATATCATCAATATAGCATTAATATGTATAATTAATGAAAAATAGTTACATCATGGCATTAACTATAATATTTAATTTATAACGGTAATAATGACATCAAACCACCTCAAGTTTTGTGGATTTTAATATCCAATACACAGCTGTACTCGTAAAATTACACACCGCAGAATCAGACCTGTAAATTATTTTAGCAAGTCTTGAAGTTTTTAATAACCAATTTAATTTGAGCTCTAAATATGTCAGCAATCCTGAAGGTTATGGCCTTCGTGTAATAGCCTATTGTTTATTGTAGTGTGTGTTTTGTTTTATTCTGAATGCAATTAGTTCTCAAAACTGACGAAAGATGGATTTTAATATAGTGCCAAATGTCAATATAATAATACAAAATTATTTCAAAACTAGAGTAAAAAACATTACAATACACTTATCCATAATTTAAATATCTAAGGAAATACAATTCTTTTTAATATTGTATGCATTTTTTAAAATGTTAAACTGAAATCTAATTGAGAATCACAGTTTAAAGACAGAGAGTTGTATTACACGTAACAAACAATGGAGAGTTCTTGAAGAAAACAATTCTAGGAATTGGAATAACAAAAGGTTGCTTATGATGTAATTCTATTGTTTTTACATTAAACAGAAGGAATTTAAGAAAATCCCAATTATTCAATATACCGTTAACAGTCTAATAGAGTAAAATTTTGCTATTTATTAATCGTCTAGATTTTAAAGTTTTATAATTAAATTCAAAAAGTAACCGATTATAAGAAATTTGTTTTTCATAAGACGACACGTGATTTTTTTTTAATGTAAGTAACGTAAAAATCTTTTCTGTATCCTTTCTATTTGCATCTGATGGAACTGGAACTGAGGTGACCATATAATAGACTCTACTTACTCTAGCTTACTCCTAACTAGAGTTTTATAATAGTGAAATAATGAAAATAGCGTATTTTAATGTACTTTGTGTAAAGGGCTGTCAGGTAATATTGACTAATTTTAAAAGTCGATTGCCAGAAAGACTGTTTTTCGTTTCTTATAATATGATCTTTCTTCAAACATTATTTTTGTAGAATATTCCTTTTTAATATGTCAATTTTCTTTCATTATGTTAATCATTTCTTCGATCCAAATTGTTTTATTTAACACTAAATTGTAATTGCTTAACTCTTAGAGTTACATCTACATTTTGCTCTTACTATTATTATTATTATTATTATTATTATTATTATTATTATTATTATTATTATTATTATTATTATTTTCTGTATCGATGTTATTTATATTTGCTATGTATTTTTATACTGGTTGAGTGGAAGAGAAGGCCTTTTGGCCTTAATTCTGTCATTAACTTAAATATAAATTAAATGAATAGAATTCAATTTCAAATCAATTCAATTTATTAAGCCATTAAACATACAGTGATAGGCTTCGTCACAAGTACAGAAAAAACATACATTTGAAAATACACATATAATTGAAAACAGTAAAGTTTGATTAGAATGAAAACACAAAAAATTTTTAAACTCTAAAATTAATGAAAACAGTTCACTTTTGATATTTTATATTTTGTAACTAAATGTAAATAATTTTGTTTATTAAAAAAAGAATTTCATATGAATTTATGTGAAGAAACTCATCTACAGAGCAGAATGGATTAATTAAAAGCCAATTATAAAATCTGCTTTTAAAAGTATTGGTTGGTAACTTATAATATTGACTGGGAAGCTTATTATATAATTTCATCCCTATGACAGAAATATTTTTGTACTGGTTTTATGTAATCTACAGTATGGAATATCAGTTTGTTCGCTATTTCTAATTTCATGATCATGTATATTGGCTATTAATGAGTAATTGTCTATACTTTGTCGAGTGTAAAGAACTACGCCATAATACAGTATGACAGTTAATATCTGTGATTGTTTGAAAAGTGGTCGACATTGTTCAAAATAGTTTGACATAGAATTCTTTTGCAAAATCAAGACACTCCCAATTTTGCTACCATTTCCCCAGAAAATTACGGCATATCGGATTATCGACTGAAAGAACGAAAAGTAGGCATATCTTAAATAATTTTGAGAAACGCAAGTCACTAATTTCTTTAATAAATATATAACTCTTGATAATTTTGTGCATATATATCCGATATGTTTTTCCCATGTTAAACTGGAGTCTACAAAAAGTCCTAGAAATAAATGAACAAATAATTTAATTTGTGGAAAAGGTCATCACTAGAATGCTTTATCCACAGTCTCCGACGTCTAGTTTTGAATCATGAATACGAGTAAAATGTCAACTGGAGCACCACAAACAAGATGCAAGTCTTCCCTGGCATTAAATTGTCACGCTCCAAACATGACGTCACGCCAATATGAACAACTAACCTTATCTTCGTACGCCTGGGACAGTACGAACTCTACTCATCACTACTGCTACAACATTATCTTCAGGCTTAGAAATGACTAAACTGGAAACAAGAAACTAGCGAACTAAACAAAATCATTTCGAAATGAACACAATAGAAAAGCAAACGGACGGAAGGATAGTTTGGTAGAGCAAGATGGAATGGAATTCTCTGCTATGTAATGTAATATCCTATTTTGAATGCAAGATATAAAAAACTGAAAAACTACACATACAGGGCAAGGGTTGGTGACCAATATTTTGCGGAAAAAACGCTTTTTGGCAGTGCAGTTGCTACATTTTTATGTCAGCTTCGCATTTGTTAACGCTGGAGATCACGTGACGTTAGCAGAGCTGAACAGACGGCGTCCTATCCAATTCTTCTTCTGCTTTGTTTCCATTACAGAGGATGACGCTTTGGGCAACAACACAAAAAGTGTTGGCTCTTCATTGGTAACGATTTTTCTTTTTCCTAGTCTAGTGACTTAAGGGTATTGAATTGGCTTTAACAGTTTTGCTGTAACAAGGATACATTTTGCAGTATTCTCGTTTTCAAAGATGTAGGAAACTTGAACTCGATCCCATAAACTTCATTTTTCTTTTAATTAACAAAAAAGGCGATACATAATAATTATACCTGTGTATTAAAAGTCAAAGTATATGATTATGTCTCGTGACCAGAATATTGTACGAAATGGAAATATAAAAATTAGAGATTTATCCTTCGAAGAGGTGGAAAAACTCAAATATCTTGGAGCAACAGTAACAAATATAAATGACACTCGGGAGGAAATTAAACGCAGAATAATTATGGGAAAATGCCTGTTATTATTCGGTTGAGAAGCTTTTGTCATCTAGTCTGCTGTCAAAAAATCTGAAAGTTAGACTTTATAAAACAGTTATATTACCGGTTGTTCTGTATGGTTGTGAAACTTGGACTCCCACTTTGAGAGAGGAACAGAGATTAAGGGTATTTGAGAATAAGGTTCTTAGGAAAATATTTGGGGCTAAGAGGGATGAAGTTACAGGAGAATGGAGAAAGTTACACAATACAGAGCTGCACGCATTGTATTCTTCACCTGACATAATTAGGAACTTAATGTTTGAAATAGGCAGGGCATGTAGCACGTATGGGCGAATCCAGAAATGCATATAGAGTGTTAGTTGGGAGCCCGGAGGGAAATAGACTTTGGGGAGGCCGAGACGTAGATGGAAGAATAATATTAAAATGGATTTGAGGGAGGTGGGATATGATTGTAGAGACTGGATTAATCTTGCTCAGGATAGGGGTCAATGGCGGGCTTATGTGAGGGCAGAAATGAACCTGCGGGTTCCTTAAAACCCATTTGTAAGTAAGTAAGTACGTATACTTATGTATTAAAATGATCTTCAAAGCTACAAAAACTATAGTCGATATAACGAAATGATGTGATTGCAACAAGAAGTTGTGGAATGGAATAGTATAACAGATACTTTCTTAATAAAATCCCGACCCTTTTTAGATATGGGAAGCTACCATGGGACTGACTGAAGCGACGAATGTATCTGAAGAACAGTGTTTAAAAGGTATGATGGATGAAATTTGTATTTTCTACATTTTTCAAGCTCGTCCTTGATTTTTTGTACACCTAATCACAGTGTGATAGATAGTGATGTGGAGAAGTTTCATTTCTGTGAGTCTATTAGTTCCTGAGATATTAACAGAAATATTTTGAAACATTTGCATATTTAAAAATGAAATGTGTCACTCAAATTTTCATTAAAATGTCTGAAAATTTTTTTCCAGACCGGTGATATATTCAGAAAAATATCACGCATTAGTTTTCCTAGATCTGTACTAAAAAAGGGGGGGAAACATTTTTATAATCACTGCATACTTAAAAATAAACATTTTTCATTGTCACTATAAGTATTTCATTTTTTATTTAGAAAAGTATTCATGCGCTATTTTGTTAACCACAGTGCATAGAACATGCAATACAAATTTCATGTTCATAGCCTCAAAATTGCAAGAACTTTTACAGTTCGAACCAGAAGAAATGTGCTGAAAAAATTGTGAGAAAACCGCTTGTAAAAAGTTTATATGCAATTAAAATTCAAGTGTGCAGCCATTTGAATATATGCAAAATACATAATAAGAAAAAACAAAATAAACAAAAGAAACGAAAGAAAGAAACATACATAATAGAAGCTAGGATATAATATTGCAGTTAATATAGTGCAAAATGACAATATAATAATGAGAAATTATTTCAAAACTAGAGTAAAAAAAACATTATAATACACTTATTCATAATTTAAATATCTAAGGAAATATAATTCTTTTTAATATTGTATGAAATTTTTTAACTGTTAAACTGAAATCTAATTGAGAATCACAGTTTAAAGACAGAGAGTTGTAAGTATTACACATAACAAACATTGGAGAGTTCTTGAAGAAAACAGTTCTAGGAATTGGAATAACAAAAGGTTGCCTATGACGTAATTCTGTTGTTTTTACATTGAACTAAAGGAATTTAAGAAAATCACAGTTATTCAATATACCGTTAACAGTCTTACAGAGTAAAATTTAGTTATTTATTAATCGTCTAGATTTTAAAGTTTTATAATTAAATTGAAAAAGTAAGTGATTATATATGAAATTTTCTTTTCATAAGACGACACGTGATGTTTTTTAAAATATAAGTAACATAAAAACTTTTCTGTATCCTTTCTATTTGCATCTGATGGGACTGGAACTGAGGTGATCATGTTACAGACGCATACTCTAGCTTACTCCAAACTAGAGTTTTATGATAGTGTAATAATGAAAATAGCGTATTTTAATGTACTTGGTGTAAAGGGCTGTCAGATAATATTGACTACTTTTAAAAGCCGATTGTCAGAAAAACTGCTTTTCGATTCTTATAAAATGATCTTTCTTCAAACATTACTTTTGTAGAATATTCCTTTTTAATATATAAATTTTCTTTCATTATGTTAAACATTCCTTCGATCCAAATTGTTTTATTTAACATTAAATTGTAATTGCTTAACTCTTAGATTTACATCTACATTTTACTCTTACTATTATTGTTATTATTATTATTATTATTATTATTATTATTATTATTATTATTATTATTATTATTATTATTATTATTATTATTATTATTATTATTATTGTTCCATTTGAATATCACGTAATTTTTGTGCTTACGTGCGCTGCAGAGAATTGAATCTTTCTCGACATATAAATAAGAGAAGAGATTACTATTTCATTTTTCATAAGAAAACGAAAATGATATTTCTGACTAGGACTAAGTTTTTGAAAAAAAAAAAAAAAAACTGAGAGAGAGACATCAAAAATCAAGTTTCGGTTTTTTGGACTGAAATATTCCTTAGATACTCGGAAAATAAACACAAACAGTCGCCAGCATTTCCAGTTTCCAATATGTGTTGTAAATAATCGCAGTTGTGAAAGACATGAGTTTCTGCTTTGTTCTAGTTTAATCGATTTGATAGAAAACCGCCCTTACTCAGACACATTGAGAGTGGAGGAATATGCCATAAAGACCATTTCGTGATATGCTGTAGTAACAGAGTCAGATCTGACTTACTTACTGACTTACTTGACCTGACAAATTGACTTAGCTGACATAGATTAGTAACTGATCTGATCTAACATAGTCCTGAATTGGTGGACTGAGGTGTCTTAGTGATATGACGAATTAGTGACCTGATATAGCGACCTTGCCTGGGTTACTGGCATGATCAAAGTAATCTTACTGACTGACTTATTCAAACACAGCGTCAAATACATCCTCTTTACTGTACTGAGAGCTGTAACTACAAAAAAAATCAATGAGATCGGAAACGACACCTACAAGCACATTAATAATGTATCCTCAGGAATCTGAAGACATGTGACTTGTTTGATTTGATGTGCGCAGCGGAGTACAACAAGTCCGGGTCGTGACACCTGCAGTGCCCCGAGCTTGGCGCACTACTGTGCCAGACGCCAGGTCGATAGTGTTTGAGCTATTGGTGCCGTGACGTCATCATATTCACTGTGGCAAAAACAGATAAATGGCAACTATAACTATGCACAATGCTTCTCACAGGGATGTCTGGAGTCTAAACTTACACATATACGCATTACAGATGTCATTTTTTTTATACTTAGATTGGTTCATTAGCCTGCGAACTTTCAGAGTCCGTCCAAAACCGATAGACATTTAACTGCTAACTATCAAGTACAGGGCCATAATTTTACTTTTACTTCAACTTTTATTGTACCTGAGTTTTTAATGTACTTCACTCCCACCCTCTCTACTAGTAAACTTCCAACCGTACTCCACACAGAACCAAGGCCGCGTATGCAGTGAAAGTTGCCTTACTATCATAGTAAACCGTACTGAGTGAGTAAGTATAGTACGTTCCAGAAATATGTTCGCGTTTTCCAGTGACGAAAGAGCTTTCAATATTGAATCATATTTTCGCACAGGTACTGTCCGTTTGCCTACGTCGCATTCCGGTTTCCCCCACCTGCTTCTGCTCGCCCCTCTGTAAAGGTTAGTGGCTGGGCTGTCTTAGCTCTTTTCCGTTTGGGATTGAACGTCTACATAATATTATACAACTGTTTAAAATAACTTAAATAAAAGGCCTCGTTAACTTTCATGTGATTTCCCCCCATTCTAGGATGTTGTGAAAAAATCACTTGGACGGACAGTAGATAGCATGTCTCAGAAATTTTATCTTTTCGGATCGGGCAAAAGTGAAGATTGAATTTACAGTACGTAAGGTACTCTTTTATAGAGTAGGATAGAATTATTTCAACATGAGTTACTAGTACGAAGGACGAAACTGGTAATTGGAACTAGGTACAATAGTCTAAAGTGCGATAATATGCACAAACAAACTGAAGCCTGTATCGAAATGAACAGCCACGATTTTCAAAAATGTGATTAAATATCCATATTATGATTATTTTTCAATTTAACTTCATTCTCTATATTGTACGCTAATGTGCTGTAGACACTATAATATACTTGGTGTTCATTTCAAAGTGTGTCATGACGTCGCTGTTGTGAGTCAGCGATTTGAAGCGAGTTTCAGCTTTTATGTCAGAGAAGTTGCCTATTAATCAAGGCGTTCAATCTGAACTTGAGAACGTGTACGGTATAACTTGAACGTCGTAGCAACAGATGGCGATCTGTACGGTCTGTGTGCTACTATAACCTCTTTCGAACTGTGTTTTGCGCCGGCAAGTCGTACGCAGGGTATTTGTTATCATCGGTTGCGTACGGCAACATTCTACAACACAAATCAAATGCTCCGTGTCCATGTTGACCGTCGAAGTTAATGTCAACAAATACTTAAGAAATCGTCTTAACCATCTCCCCACATCCCGAGGGTAAGAAAAAACCCACCTCAGTACATGTTTCCAAACAGTTCACATTCCTGCCACTACCGGCTTTACCGTACATATCAGTAAGTAGGTTAGTCTTCAGAATGAACGCCGTACTTGCTATGCAACTTCTCTGACACATAGGTAGTACAACTCTGCGGAAGTGTAGGAAGATTGAATTCTCTAGGCTAATCGACTAGCCATATGACGGTATGCAGCGAGCCATGACACACTTTGAACTGAACACCCAGTATACTGCATAATGAATACGTTCGCTTGGACAGCTCAATTCGTGAGTAATAACACTTATTGTTAATACTGTACTGTATTTTGATTAAACAAAAACCTAATGAAAATTATCAAACTCAAAATCGTGAGATTTCCTAGTTTACATAAATGGATGAACTACTTTTCTTCCCTCCTATACCTAGTAAAGTGATTTGTTTGTATTTTACGCCGGTATCATTGAACTCCAGTCGTGGAAGAGAGTAGCAAACAGTGTTTCCGGTTCTCAACCGTTAATCCAAAGGTATATCCAGGTTAATATTAGAAATGTTAGTAAAAATAAAATGATGTCCCTGTACCTTCAATAGCTGCGATTTTTCTGGTCCGCATCTTTCTCGTGTTGATTGTAAAAGTTTGTAAGTAGTGGGACACTGTGGCCACTAGCAGCATCGTTCAAGGATACCGCCAAGACATTACAAGCGGACCATAACGTAAGAAGCACATTATGTAACCACCACTCTTTTTTCCGGAATTGAATACAGCTTACTTACAAGGAGAGGACACGCTCTGTATATCACCGAATTAAATCAGATTTTGTGACATGAAGGTACAAGACGTAGAGTTTAAAGTCATACCTGGTATGGGTGGCCAATGAACTCCCGTTTTGGAAATATTGGCTATTGTTTGTGACATACTTCCGTTAGCTACCTAATAGGGAAGCATTAGACGGCGTAGCTCATGTGGTTGGATGCTGAGTTATCCACACAACCTGAGTTCGAATCCTAATGCCTTCTCATTTGTTAAAGCTTAATATTATTATTGTTGTTATTATTATTAGTATTATTATTACTATTATCATTATTTTTACTATTATTATTATTATTATTATTATTATTATTATTATTATTGTTATTATTATTCACTTTCAGTTGTCAGCTCCTATGTTAAAAGCCATGTTGAAATATGCGTGGTATGCATCAAAATTAATAAACGAACGAGAAGTGTTTGTGAATGTGAAGGATATCTGTTTCGCAGCAGAAATGCGGAAAAATGTGTGACTGTGGACAACCTTCTTTCATTTGCTGTACATGGTGCAGGAAATATGTATGTTTTGTGTGTTTTTATGACAACATAATGAATCGGGTACAAAATGAAGTGGAATAGCTGCTACAGAAACAGAACAGGCACCAGTGACACATCTTACCTTCCTACGTGAGCAATATTTCATTGTTTATCCTTTACAATACAATGTTAGTTAATTTTTTAAAACATGATGAAGAGTTCAATACATTATATGATATAGGTATGTAAATAGATAACTGTGATCACAATATTAATCATTATTAAAAGAAAAAAATATAGGACCAGATAAGAATCGAACTGAGGTTCGAACTCAGCATCCAACCATATGGGCTACGCTGTTACACATCCTAATCCTTCCATATTAAGCACTTAACGGCAGTATGTCACAAACAATAGCCAATATTTCCAAAACCAGGGGTCATTGGCCACCCATAACAGGTATGACTTTAAACAGAACGTCTTGTACTTACATCTCACACAATCATTCCATTCGGTGATATACAGAGCGTGTCCTCTCTTTGTTAGTAGCCAAATATACAATCAGTTTAACTGGAGAGAACAGTAAATGTGATTAGATTAGAAAATAAACTAATGAACTGGCTCAAAGAAACGGATTTATGGTGCATTTCTTTCTTTTGTAATGAATAAGAAAGACTTTAGATATTAACATTTTGTGGTATTCACTGGTAATGAGATCAGCCTAGCGTAAGGCCTCTTAAAGGGGCATGATTCTTGTAAGAGTTCATAAGTTTGAAGATAACTGAATCAAATATGTATTAAAATTATAACTAAGCAGGTTTTGCAGGCTTCTAAAGACTTGTAGAAGAGGCAAGAGTGGACATATACAAGGTGGAAAGGAAATAACTTTCCATATTGAAAGGGACGCTAGGATACACTTAAATTAATTAAAAAAACCTATATTACGTTTTGTGATTAAATGCACGATTATTTAGAAAATTTCAGCAGTCCGGCAACATCGCCGCTAACACACTCTTCTCGTGATACAGATGTAAGAGGTTAACGAACTCGGTG